>NC_134692.1:90330560-90415560 GCF_050947455.1 Rhinoderma darwinii | reverse complement strand
ATTTGTGTAAACCTGTTTTGAAGGACACCGATTTACAAAAGGAAAATTAACCAGAAATTTGGCTCACATTGTGCAAAAAAATTGTTGTACATTATTCATGGTGTGTGCAATTCTTTAGACACAAAATATTTTTGTAAAGTAAGCCAGCCATGAGGTGGCGTAGCAAAGACAAAAGTGTCTAAATATGCCTAGCAAGATGCACCATATTTATCATACAGCGTTCACCACAGTAATTAACTTGGCGCAGTTTATGCCCGTCAGGTCTAGTTTTAGGTTGTCGAACTTTATCATAGTAATAATAAATCTCCCCCAATGTATATTTCAGCATAGCACTTGGAGCGTTTTAATAGATACCATTTACTTATAGCGTATAAAAGTTAAAGAGGTTTTCAAGCCAGTAAAAATTGATGATCGGTTGGGGTCTACTCCCGGAGCCCCTGGCGATTAGCTGTTTTGAAGAGGGTGCAGTGCTTGTACGAGCGCAGCTTCCCCTTCATTTCTACTTGCTGTGAATCGTCGACACACATGCAGCAGCGATTCATGGGTATTGCAGCCTTCTTCTCCCATTGAAGTGAATAACAGCTGATCGGCAGGGGTCCCAGGAGTCGGACCCCAACCTATTAGCTATTGATGGCCTATCCGGAGGATAGAGAAGAGAGGGAGCAAATCCGGATGATCGCCCTGGCGCAAAAAACTTTGATAAATTCTGATATCCGTAGAATCATATAAAAAGACTTGCCCATAAAACCAACACTTTTCAGGACCGAACTGGCCTCTTACTCAGGTACAAAGGATGGAGCAACTAGAAATATAATTAGTTTAAATAGCAGACTATAATGGTGAAAAACAAAATCAGTCAATCATTGGTGTGTGGCTTGCAGTTTTACAGGTCACACACATTTACGTACGATCGTGGAGAGTCGGATCGGCTACAGTAAAACAAATTGTAAAGAATAGTAAAAAAAACTTTAGAAAGGTTTTTCTCGCATAGCTACAAGAAATGGAAGCAAGGTATAAAATAAAAAAGAATTGCATTAATTATTTGGACATTCAAACCATTTTTGCCTCTGTTTGCGGTGGGATTAGGGAAATACAATTGAGCAAATGGTTGGAACAAACTCCCAGAGGCAAGTGAGCCTGTACATAGAGGGATTCTGTTTGTCTATTTTAATTGATGCAGAGTGGTGCATTCACCTCCATATAAAAATAAAGTGGGATCTGGATCCTAGAAAGTAGAGTGGCAGAGAGAGGATTGGATTTCGGCTGTTGCTATGGTAACTGGACTGGAACTGGTTCACAGGTCACAGACATTTCGGTACAATCGTGGAGAGCCGGATTAGCTACGAAATAACAAATGGTAAAAAATAGCTAGAAGAAATGGAAATAATGTTGGGAAAATTATTCTTAGGAGGGGTTTACCTAAATTTCAAATATTTGCCTCTGATTTCATTCAGACCCAATGGTACAAGCGTATTTGGTTTGTAAATTAAAGAAAACCTCTTCTACAGAGAAGGTTAGATCAGTCTGTAACATATTGAAGTCACCACTGTGTCCTGTAGTGCAATGTCTGGAAATACTGAGTAGAGGAAACTTCTTGTGACAGCTCGACCTGTGTTTATTAAAACGACAGTGTAATGGTTGGATTGTTCTTCCTACGTGATGTATATTACAGATGCAGCTGAAAAGGTATATAGCGAATTGACAGTTCAGTCTTTTTTTAATCTCACATGTTTTGCCAGTTTAACCCCTTCCCGACATTTGACGTACATGTACGTCATGGAAAGCATTTACTTCACGCAAAATGCCGTACATGTACGTCAAACGTTTGGCACCGGCTCAGAAGCTGAGTCGGTGCCATCATCGTCGGATCTCAGCTGTATCTTACAGCTGACATCCGACTGTAACGGCGGGGACCGAAATTAGCTTCGATCCCCGCCATTAACCCCTTAAGTGCAGCGCTCAAACGCGATCGCTGCACTTAAGGTGTTTGCAGCTCATCGGAGCCCCAGCAATGAAATTGCCGGGGTTCCGGTGGCTGCAATGGCAACCGGAGGCCTAATACTGGCCTCCCGGTCTGCCTAGCACCGAAGCCGGTCAAGATCCGCCCGGCGGCGGAGCCTGATCGGCTTCCGTAGCTGCCGGCAAGATGGCGCCGGGTCAGGAGCTGATCCGGCGTCATCAGCGGTGGAGGTCAGCTGTACTGTACAGCTGACATCCACCTGTAACGGCAGGAACCGGAGCTAGCTCCGATCCCTGCCATTAACCCCTTCGATGCAGCAATCGAAAGCGATTGCTGCATCGTAGCGGTTACTAGCAGATCGCCAGCCCTGACAGGCAATCGGGACTGGCGACTGCTGTTATGGCAACAGGAGACACAATGGTCTCCTGCTCTGCCATTATGGAAGCCGATTTAGGCCACGCCGGGAGGCGAAGCCTAAACGGCTTGCTGTCAGTGAATGACTGACAGATCTAATACATTGCACTACATAGGTAGTGCAATGTATTAGAAAAAAAAAAATCTGACCGTTGGACCTTAAAGTCCCCTAGTGGGACTTGAGAAAAAGTGTAAAAAAAAGTATAAAAAAAGTGCAAAAAATAAAAGTTTGAAAACAATAAAAGTTTCAAGTAATCAAATAAAACACAATCCCCCTTTTACTCTTATCAAGTCCTTTATTATTGAAAAATAATAATAAACCATATGTATTTGGTATCGCCACGACCGTAACGACCGGAGGTATCAAAATATTATATTATTTATTGCACGCGGTGAACAGCGTAAAAAAAACCCGTAAAAAACGTTACCAGAGTTTCTGTTTTTTGGTCACTTTGCCCTACAAATGTTAGAATAAAAAGTGATCAAAAAGTCGCACGTATCCAAAAATGGTACCTATAAAAACTATAGCTCGTCCCGCAAAAAACAAGCCCTCATACACGTCCGTCGACAAAAAAATTAAAAAGTTATGGTTCTCACAACTTGGCGACAGAAAAAATACATTCTTTTTACAAAAGTAATTTTATTGTGCAAAAAGTTGTAAAACATAAAAAACTGCTATAAATTAGGTATCGCCGGAATCGTACTGACCCGCAGAATAAAGTTAACATGTAGTTTATAATGCATGGTGAACGCTGTATAAAAAAAAAACAAAAAAAGCTGTGCCAGAATTGCGTTTTTTTGTTTACCTGGCATCCCAAAAAATAGGATGAAAAGTGATCAAAAAGTCGCATGTACCCCAAAATGGTACCAATAACAACTACAGCTCGTCCCGCAACAAACCAGCCCTCATACCGCTACGTCTATGAAAAATAAAATTAGTTATGGCTCCAATAAGTCAGGAAATAAAAAAATATGCAGTTGTGCCCGAGGGGAACATTTCTTCAGTTTCCAGAGGAGATTTATCAAGGACCTAAAATTAGGGAACCAGGAAGGGGAGGGCCCAAACATATCCGCTGGAAGTGACGGTGCCCGTATTATACCAGGATAATACTTTCCCAGCAAAATTCCCCAAACTACAAAGGCGCGGAGTATGGACCAAAAGGGGGATAAGAAATGACACCATTTATCAGTGCGACACCGGCCTGTGCAGGAAGGATTGCTTCACAGCGTAACACACATCTATGGATTATTTTTATTTTTTTATACCACCTGACTATGCCCCTTATATACTCCGCCCCGCTTACATGTACCCCCACATTATAAAACACCAGCAATACTCAAACAAATATAGTACCAAGCAAAATCCGCTCTCCAAAAGCCAAATGGTGCTCCCTCGGCCCTGAACCCTGCAGCGTCCCCAAACAGCAGTTTCCTTCAACATATATGGCATCGTCATACCCGGGAGAACCCTTTTAACAATTTTTGGGGTGTGTGTCTCCAGCGTCATAAGCTGGGCATGACATATTTGCCACTGAATGGCATATCTAGAGAAAAATATACATTTTTAATTTGCACCATCCACAGCGCATTCATTTATGGAAAAGACCTGTGGGTTGAAAATGCTCACTACACCCCTTAATAAATGCCTTGAGGGGTGCAGTTCCATAGTGAGGGTCACTTATCAGGGGTTTCTTTTTATTATTTCACATCTGAGCCTCTGCAGTTGTGAACCAATACTTTGTAAATCGCCAAATTAGGCCTCCACTCCGCATGGTACTCTTCACTTCTGAGCCCTGTCATATGTCCAGACAAAAGATTAGTGCCCCATGTAGGGTGTTTCTAAAACCGGGAAACACCACATAATAATTAGAGAGCGGTCTTGTTATGGTGGCACAAGCCGGGCACCACATATTGGCATATCTATGGAAAAAAATCCCATTTTCACTCTGCAACATTGAGCGCACACTAATTTCTACAAAACACCTGCAGGGTTAAAATGCTTACTACACCCCTTGGTAAATGCATTGAGGGGTGTAGTTTCCAAAATGGGGTCACTTCTGGGGGGTTTCCACTGTTTTGGGCCCACAGGTGCCCAGAAACCAATCCAGCAACATCTGCACTCCAAATGGCGGTCCTTCCCATCTGAGCCCTGCGGTTTGCCCAAACAGCAGTTTATGACCACATATGGGGTATTGCCGTACTCGGGAGAAATAGCTTTACAAATGTTGGGTTCTTTTTTTCCTTTATTTGTTGAGAAAATGAAAAAATTTGCGCTAAAGCTACGTCTTATTGAAGAAAAAGGACTGTTTTTATTTTCACTGCCTAATTCTAATAAATTCTATGAAACATCTGTGGGGTCAAAATGCTCACTACACCCCTAGATGCATTCCTCAAGAGGTGTAGTTTCCTAAATGGAGTCCCTTTTTGGGCGTTTTCATTGTTTTGTCACCTCAGGGGCTTTGTAAATGTGACATGGCCTCCGCAAACCATTCCTGCTAAATGTGAACTCCAAAAGCCAAATAGCGCTCTTTCCCTTCTCAGCCACGCCGTGTCTCCAAACAACCGTTTATTACCACATGTGAGGTATTGTTTTACTCAGGAGAAATTGCTTTACAAATTTTGCGGTGCTTTTTCTCCTTTAGTCCTTGTGGAAATGAGAAAAAAAAAAAAATCGCTAAACCTACATTTTCTTTGAAGAAATGTTGATTTTAATTTTCACGGCCTACTTCCAATAATTTCTGTAAAAAACCTGTGCGGTCAAAATGCTCACTACACCCCTAGATAATTTCCTTGAGGTGTCTAGTTTCCCAGATGGGGTCACTTTTGGGGGATTTTTACTGTTTTGGCACTGCAAGAGCCCTTCAAACCTGACATGGTGCCTAAAATATATTCTAACAAAAATAAGGCCCCAAAATCCCCTAGGTGTTCCTTTGCTTCTGAGGCCGGTGCTTCAGTCCAGTAGCACGCTACGGCCACATGTGGGATATTTCCTAAAACTGCAGAAACTGGGCAACAAATATTGAGTTGCATTTCTCTGGTAAAACCTTCTGTTTTATAAAAACAATTGTATTAAAAATGTATATCTTGGAAAAGTCCTGTGATTCTTCTTCATCTGGTTAAGGCCTCATTCACACGAGCGTGAATCACGTCCGTGTGCTGTGCGTTAAAAAAACGCACAGCACACAGACACATTGATTTCAATGGGGCCATTCACACATGCGTGATTTTTCACGCAGCGAGAGTCTGTTGCGTGAAACTCACTGAATGTCCCATATTTATGCGTTATCACGCACCTACATGCCCATTGAAGTCAATGGGTGCGTGAAAACCACGCTCCGCACACGGATGCACATGCGTGTGCGTAATTTGCGCATCAATTCAATTGAAAAAAGATGTGCTTTGCGAGTGCGTTTATAACGCATGCCACTTGCAAAGCACACTGATGAATAATGCAACACACACGGACCTGATTCACGCACGTTTTTCACGCGCGTGAATCTGATACGCTCGTGTGAATGAGGCCTAAAGCTAAACGGAATTGGATTATGGTCAATGACCATTTACACTGTATGGTCTCAGATAAGGAGGAGCTCTTCCTTCAAGTTTGGCAGCCATGGCTCAGATACCTTGGGACGATCTCCTAGGTTCATTTTTCCTAGAGGACACGTGACCCTCATTTTCCTGTCTTACCCCCACCCCTTTTATTCCTTCCTTATTTTTTTTTTTTGACATGTGGCAATATTTGGAATATATTTGTCTGTTATGATTCAATTTACGGGGAATGCCCCGGACTCCTATTTACATTATTTGATGTACAGTTTACCTTTTTTTGTAAGCCTTCAATAAAAATAATTGAAACAAAGGGTTAGGAAACTTTATAAATGCTGGTTTGAATACTTTGAGTGGTGACATTTTTAAAATGGGGTGACTTATTGGAGGCTTCTAATATATAAGGCCCTCAAAGCCACTTCACAACTAAACTGGCCCCTGTAAAAATAGCCTTTTGAAATTTTCTTGAAAATGTGAGAAATTGCTGCTAAAGTTCTACGCCTTGTAACGTCCCAGAAAAATAATGTTCAAAAAAATTGTGTCAATCTAAATTAGAAGTATGGGGGGGGGGGGGGTTGTTAATTAGCAACAATTTTGTGTGGTATTTGTAATGACGGGGTAGGGAGACAGACAGGTGAGCCCTAATCTACCCGCCACTCAGTCCCTGCCCACTTGCACGGCCCGTCCTAGGCAACGGCGTACAACTGGGTGACGGTCCCTACGCTCAATATGTGCACAACAGACAAGGGTACACAGAAGTTAAGGGAAATGGGGCAGTTGCCCGCGGCAACACCATGGGCAACAAGAGTAGTGAACAAGCCGAATCAAACCAGGAGTGTACGAGGTACCAAACGCAGAGCAGGAGAGTAATCCGTAAAGCCAGGGTCAATATGAAGCAGAGGACAATAGTACAAGCAGCAGAGCCAGGAAACAGGCAGAATCACAGGCAAAGGAGGAGCAGGAAGTGAAGGTATAAATAGACAGAGGGCGGGAGCTAGCTCCGTCTGGCCAGGCTGTGATAGGCTCTCCCACTTCTCAGCCTCCCAGCCTGAGTGGTAACAGATCGAGTCACTCTATTAGACTTAGGAGCAGGTGCAGACTGATTAACCACGGGCATCGACACAGAAGCTGTGTCTGGCAGATCCTTTACAGTATTACTATCGGTCTTATAAACAGGTATATCTAAATCAAGAAATGCTAATTTTTGCAATTTTTCGCTACATTTTGGTGTTTTTCACAATTAAATACTGAATGAATAAGGCAAATTTTGCCAGTAACAAAAAGTCCAATGTGTAACGAGAAAACAATCTCTATCATTGGATAGGTAAAAGCATTCAGGAGTTATTACCACAAAGTGGAACATGTCGGATTTGAAAAATGAGCCTCTGTCCTGACAAAAGTGGCCAAAGAGGGAAGGAGTTAATCACATACACCGACTATCAAAAATATTCTAGCCCCCAGTCGGATCACATTCATCCCACAGCTACAACAACCAACTTTAAAGAGGCTCTGTCACCACATGATAAGTGGCCTGTCTTCTACATAATGTGATAGGCGCTGTAATGTATATTACAGCAGTTTTTTATTTATGACCTATTTTAGATTTATGCTAATGACTTTCTTCATAGATAACTGGGCGTGTTTTTACTTTTTGACCAAGTGGGCGTTGTAAAGAGAAGTGTATGACGCTGATTAATCAGCGTCATACACTTCTCTCCATTCATGTACTCTGCACATAGTGAACAATGCAGGATCACTATGTGCAGTCACATACTCACACATCAATGTTACTGAAGTGCCTGTAGAGATAATAGACATCACTACCAGCCAGGACGCGAGGTCTATTCATCACTGCCGACACTTCAGTAACGTTTGTGTGGAACTTACAGCACAGCAAGCGTAATGTCACAAGATCACGCTGTAAATCACGCTTGCTGTCATTAACTCCCACACTAACGTTACCGAAGTGTCGGCACTGATGAATATACATCTCGTCCTGGCTGATCGTGATGTCTATTAACTATCAAGGCACTTCAGTAACGTTAATGTGCGAGTATGAGACTGCACATAGTGAACAACGCAGGAACACTATGTGCAGAGTAAATTAATGGAGAGAAAAGTGTATGTAAGTGTACAGTAGTTCTTCTGAAGTGTCGGCTTTTCACTTCGACACTTCAGAAGAACTTTCCCCGCATCATGCGGGCTGCTGGTAACAGCCTCGGGCTTCAGGGCCACGATCGAAGACCACTAGCAGTGGTCTCCGATCGTATTTAAAGAGGCTCTGTCACCAGATTTTGCAACCCCTATCTGCTATTGCAGCAGATCGGCGCTGCAATGTAGATTACAGTAACGTTTTTATTTTTAAAAAACAAGCATTTTTGGCCAAGTTATGACCATTTTTGTATTTATGCAAATGAGGCTTGCAAAAGTACAACTGGGCGTGTTTACAGTAAAAGTCCAACTGGGCGTGTATTATGTGCGTACATCGGGGCGTTTTTACTTCTTTCACTAGCTGGGCGTTCTGATGAGAAGTATCATCCACTTCTCTTCAGAACGCCCAGCTTCTGGCAGTGCAGACACACAGCGTGTTCTCGAGAGATCACGCTGTGACGTCACTCACTTCCTGCCCCAGGTCCTGCATCGTGTCGGACACATCTGCACCAGAGGCTACAGTTGATTCAGCAGCATCAGCGTTTGCAGGTAAGTAGCTACATCGACTTACCTGCAAACACCGATGCTGCTGCAGAATCAACTGTAGCCTCTGGTGCCCATGTGTCCTCGCTCGTCCGACACGATGCAGGACCTGGGGCAGGAAGTGAGTGACGTCACAGCGTGATCTCTCGAGAACACGCTGTGTCTGTGCACTGCCAGAAGCTGGGCGTTCTGAAGACAAGTGGATGATACTTCTCGTCAGAACGCCCAGCTAGTAAAAGAAGTAAACACGCTCAGATGTAACACACATAATACACGCCCAGTTGGACTTTAGCAAGCCTCATTTGCATAAATACAAAAATGGTCATAACTTGGCCAAAAATGCTCGTTTTTAAAAAATAAAAAAGTTACTGTAATCTACATTGCAGCGCCTATCTGCTGCAATAGCAGATAGGGGTTGCAAAATCTGGTGACAGAGCCTCTTTAACCCCTCAGATGCGGCACTCAATAGCAAGTGCCGGCCGCATCAGAGTGGTTTGGGAGGGAAGGGGCCGCATTGGAGCGGTTTTCGCGGGGATCTCCTGAAGTCCGGGCTGCCGGTAACAGCCTCGGGCTCAGGGCAAACATCGGAGACCACTAGCAGTGGTCTCCGATCAGTTTTAACCCCTCAGATGCGGCGCTCAATAGCAAGCGCCACATCTGGGTGGTTTGGGAGGGTGGGGGCCGCATCAGAGTGGTTTTCCCGGTCATCCGGTAATCTGCTTCTGAAGTCAAGGCTGTTCGCAACAGCCAAGGCTTCAGAGTGATGATCGGAGACCAATAACAGTGGTTTCCGTTCATATGATCACTGTGAAAACCATTTCACATTGATCGCAAAATGAAAAACGAAGTGTTTCTCCTACCTGTCTCTATGTCTCTCCTCACACTTGTTACTCTGTATGAGACAGAATTTTACTCCATTGTAGATAATAAACCCAGAGATCTACTTATAGAACCCAAGTATAACAAAAATAGTGGTCGAAATATACCCACCTTGGTGTTACAGCACAGTAGCCAGTTCGATGAAATAAAGGAGAATTGTTCATAAAAACCTAGTCATTCTGATGGAAGACGAAGTCTTGTCAGACATTTTGAAAGATGAGTGCCAGGTAATATCCAGAAAAGCTCCCTCTTTAGGTGACATATCTCCCTCTTTATTTTCCTCAAATACCCCCAAATCAACATGGCTTCATTATACGGGTTTCTTCAAATGCGGCTCACATCCATGTAAGGTCTGCTCATATGCTAAGCCCACCAAAAACTTCAGAGATTCAGACAATACAACAAACTTCCCAATTCAAAGTTATATTAACTGCAATAGTGAAGCAGTAATATACATTATAGAGTGTATTGAATGCAATCTAATGTATATAGGATGCACAAGCCGCAAGTTCAAAACTCCAATGTCGCAAGGCATTTTATAAATTTTCACAAAAGATCAACTTCTAGTTTGGGATGTTATGCCATAGAGAAGGTCAAAATTCCAACCAGAGGGGGAACACCAAACATAAAATCCTATCACGAGAAGCTTACTGGATATTTACCCTAAAAACTAGGGTTCCCAAAGGTCTGAACCGAAGAAAAGAAATTAATGTTTCACTATTAGTATAATAATCTAAGATACTATGGGTTTAAGGTAAAAATAAATAAACAACCAAAAAATTGAGAATAATAAATTAATCTGAGTATTGATTACTGGTGCAATGTTCTTAAAAAGAATAATATTCAATCACTCATAATAAAATTTTGTTCTTTCCACATATTTCATAGCTGCACGGTTTGTGGGAAATTTTCCTATACATAAAAATCATCTCTAAATAATCATAATCTTGAGCTATATAGCATTCCAGTTCACACATTGTCTTAAATTGTTCATAGGTTGTATTTTTTAGTGCATTATTTATGTTTTTAACATCTCGATGTGAGTAATAGAGGTTCATATCCGATAGTCCAACAAACAGAATGAAATACTATTATTCTACCCATCATATATTTGATGAAAATTGTTTGTCTCCATATCTTGTATTTTTTCTATTTTTCATTACTGTCAATTACCGTAGTAACAATATTACATATATTTCAATTATTATTAGATGAATAATACTTTACCGGTCTTCTGTTTCAGCACCATTCTGCTGGACAGCTCCCCCATGCTGGTTAGTTTTTCATTCACAGAAGATCGATGTTTGCTGGGCGTTTCCCAGTCTAACATTACTATGCTGGACAGCATTACCTTGCTGAATCAGCCTTAATTTTCATCTGTTGGCAACCGGATATAAATCTCTTTCTGGTATTGTGTTATCCAGCAAGAAAGCCATGAGGAAGAACGCGGTGTGCGTCTGAAACGCGTAGGCACCTATTTATATCTCTATCTCTGCATTCGGGAATGACCATGTTTTAAACCAAATAAAATTGGAACGACATTTTATTTAAACTGACTGCGCTGGATCCTCTACTTTTGTTTCTACAGGACATTTATACTTGTCAAAATAACCTGCAGTACCACGGCAAATATAGCGTGGTTCCCTAAAATCAGCTGTGGTGTAAAAAGGCCTCCAAAAGCCAAAATTGACTCCTAGGATATGCCCTATAACGGGTCCATAAAATAGATTAGATACACGTACTTGGTATCACCGTACACGGGAGAAATAGCAGAATGTGGAAAGGTGTCACTTTTACCAATAGGTTATATGGTGTTTCGAAATGACTTAAGAAAAGGGACCCTTTTGTAAAAAAGATTTTATTTTGGGAAACATACTTTTTTTAATCCCCTTTTATTCAGTTTTTTAAAAAAACGGGATGAACAAGATTTTTTAGCATTGCTTTTAGTTTTTCATTATAAACTTAGATGTGCATCCTGCGTGTCCAAAACAGGAAGGATCCGCTGTCACTGAACCAGTCAGTGACTGATTCAGGTCTCAGCGCAAGATACAGCTGCTGTGTATCCAGGATACACAGCAGCTGTATTTGAAAAAGTTAAAATACATTTTTAATAAAAAGTAATAACAAAGTTGCACCAAACACACTGATCCAGTGTTTTATTTAAAAAAAATGAAAATGGTCTTCAAAATGTATACATAGCCTTTAAACTTACTCATATTGCAAGCGGCTATGGTTCTCTCCCCTAGCAACTGGAAAATTGGTATCCTGATCTAGACATCTGCTAACAGGCCTATCACACATAATATTAGATGCGTTGTCTAGTGAGGGAAATTAGTTTGACAGTCAAAAGTCGGTCAAACGTATTAACGTCCAGAGCGGTTTTAAAAAAGTTTAAATTGGCAGTTGGAACATAATAAAAAGGCCTCTCTCAATTATGGGAGGCGTTCTGGCTAATGCAGTTAGAAACAGGATTTACAATGGGCTTAGGCTTCGTTCACATCTGCGTCAGGGTCCCGTTCTGACGTTCCGTCTGAGCTTCCCGTCAGAACGGGACCCTGACTGAAACAAACGGAAACCACAGGTTTCCGTTTGCATCACCATGGATTTAAATGGTGGCGGATCCGGTGCCAGTGGTTTCAGTTTGTCTCAGTTGTGCAAGGGTTACATCATTTTGATGGAATGCATAGCATAGACGACTACGGTATTGATTCCGTCAAAACGACGGAACTCTTGCACAACTGAGGCGAACGGAAACCATTGGCACCGGATCCGTCACCATTTAAACCAATGGTGATGCAAACGGAAACCTATGGTTTCCATTTGTTTGACTCAGGGTCCCGCTCGGACGGGAAGCTCCGACGGAACGTCAGAACGAGATGTGAACGAAGCCTTAAACTAGAGAAGTGACATTATTTATTGAAAAGCATGTATGACATTACGCTGCACTTGTATCAACCATCAAACTAGCACATCAGCTATTGCATTATAAGACATTTTAGAGAGAAAAACTATTTAGCACTCAAGATTGGTGGATTGTATTTGAACCCTTTCATGAGGACTGAGCAATGTAAAAAACAAAAAGAAAAACCAAAATTCGACACAAATAACAGACTTAGTTTTGGGATTTCAGTTAAAGGCCCCCCCCCCCCCTCCATTTAACCACTAAAGGACTAGGCTGTTTTACAGATAAATCACCAGAGAAAATGTTCACTATTTTGCTATGTGCTTATTTAGATAACTCTGCAGGTGAATAAAGTTAATCTTTGAATTTTTCACTCTTTTTAAAGGACAAAGCGGGCTTTGTTGTAATGGCATTTGTCAGTATATATAATTTTTCTTTTTTTTCTCTAAAGTCGGCAAAATTGGAAAAAAAATGCAAGAACTTAGCAAATGCGTCAGTTTATGCTAGCATTTTTCACACACGGTATAGACCACGGACAAAATTCATTTCCTTTCACATTCTGCCACTTCTCCCGTGCATGGGGATTCCAAATATGTGTGCTTTATTCACCCGTGCGGGCATGTGCCAGGGCTTGGCATAAAAGGAGGCTTTTTGGAATTTCGGTCCAGGAATTCGGCACTTGATTTTATAGCCGCATACTGTTTTCTGGGGGGCCTAATGCTGCTGAAACATTAGAAACACCCCATAAATGACTTCATTCACACAAGTGGACCCCACAAGGTTTCCTTCAAGGGGTTTAGCTTTTTTTTTTTTTAGAAAGCCCAGTTTTCTTCGGAAAGTTTCTTCAATAAGATGGAACAAAATATTTTCTTTTTTGGCAAATGCGTTCGTTTAAATGAGCATTTTCCACACAGCGGTATGGACCACGGACAAAATTCATCTCCTTTCACGTTCTGCCACTTCTCCTGTGCATGGGGATACCAAATATGTGTGCCTTATTTTTCACATAGACAAGTATGTGGGCTTACGATAGAAGAAGCTTTTTTTCACAAATTACCTTTTTTCAAAGCTGGTTTTACAAAACTTAGCAGAGTTTCTATAACACTTTCAAAATATCTGCTCTTGAAGCAGAGATCCCAAAATATAAATCTAGGGGTATAATGGGAATTTTTTTTTGGGGGTTTTCTAGAATAAGAAATTGCAGATTTATGCAAATGGAGCTATGTAGCAGATGAACCTTAGAAAATATGCAAACATGCCATCCAGCCCCCACCCATTCCCTCCCTCACCCTTGGAATAAAATCATTCTAAAAATAAAAATGTAATGTAGGGAAAATATACTTTTTCAAGCTAATTAACTAAAATCTAATAATTCAGAACAGTATGGTATTTTTTAAAACATGGGTCAATACACAAGCCTGGTTGTGAGGGACAGAAATATCGGGAATCTTTGCGGTGCCCGTCTTTTCTGCAGACGAGGCCCTTTTCTGGGGGTTGTTTCTATTTGGTGTTGGGTTAATGGGAGTGATAAAATGTCTTTGTCAGTCATTTGACATCCTCAGACTGGGGGCATTCTCTGGTGTCCTGAACATCAAATATAAGGCCATTTTCTCCTGGAAATCCAGAGATGTGTTTCTGCCTCTGTGTTTTTTAGAGCACAAATGAGTTGTGGATTGCCACCTGTAGAAGATAAATGGCCACTTTTTTGTACCAGGTTTTTGTTTTGCGTTTCACTAAATGGAGCTGTAAAACCTGGTTGCTTAAATCCACCCCCCCCCCCCATGTACTTGTTATATTCGGACACACTCACTGGTTTGTGCTTGTCCGATGTTGCCCCTCTTTCCCTCACTGCCATTGTTGTTGTGGTATGTATTGTTATTAGCACATATACATCTTTGCGATCCATGTACTTGACCGCCAGCAATTCCTCAGATGCTTAAAGAGGCTCTGTCACCAGATTTTGCAACCCCTATCTCCTATTGCAGCAGATCGGCGCTGCAATGGAGATAAGAGTAATTTTTTTATTTTTTTTTAAAAACGAGCATTTTGGGCCAAGTTATGACCATTTTTATATTTATGTAAATGAGGCTTTCTAAAGTACAACTGGGTGTGTTTACAGTAAAAGTACAACTGGGCGTGTATTGTGTTCGTTACATCGGGGCGTTTTTACTTCTTTTACTAGCTGGGCGTGGTGTATAGAAGTATCAGACACTTCTCTTCACAACGCCCGGCTTCTGGCAGTGCAGACACAGCGTGTTCTCGAGAGATCACGCTGTGATGTCACTCACTTCCTGCCCCAGGTCCTGCATCGTGTCGGACCAGAGAGGACACATCGGCACCAGAGGCTACAGTTGATTCTGCAGCAGCATCAGCGTTTGCAGGTAAGTAGCTACATCGACTTACCTGCAAACGCCGATGCTGCTGCAGAATCAAATGTAGCCTCTGGTGCCGATGTGTCCTCGCTGGTCCGACACGATGCAGGACCTGGGGCAGGAAGTGAGTGAAGTCACAGCGTGATCTCTCGAGAACACGCTGTGTCTGCACTGCCAGAAGCTGGGCGTTGTGAAGAGAAGTGGCTGATACTTCTATACACAACGCCCAGCCAGTAAAAGAAGTAAAAACGCCCCGATGTAACGAACACAATACACGCCCAGTTGTACTTTTACTGTAAACACGCCCAGTTGTACTTTAGAAAGCCTCATTTACATAAATATAAAAATGGTCATAATTTGGCCAAAAATGGTCGTTTAAAAAAAAACAAAAAAAAACGTTACTCTTATCTCCATTGCAGCGCCGATCTACTGCAATAGGAGATAGGGGTTGCAAAATCTGGTGACAGAGCCTCTTTAAGCACAGGAGTCCCCCTTTACCATGCACTTCCCCACTTATTGCTGTGGAAAACCAATTCGCATTCAGTTTTTGCGCATGGTACCACATGCCCCGGTCCTCGCAGCATGCAAATGCCTAAACAGGGGCACACTGTAATAAAACTTATCACAGTACAGGTGGTACCCCTTGTGAAGCAAAGGCTGCATTATCTCCCACACAATTTTGCTGCTGGTGGAAAGATCAGGGGGACAACCAGGAACATTTGAGTGGACCGCCCCTCAAATTCTGAAGGCGGTAGTATATCCTGACACACTTTCGCGCAGTTTATAAAGCTTAACGCCATATCCTGCCCTTTTGGAAGGTAGATTGGCGAAAGCTAAGCCTTCCATGAAAGTTGAGGAGCAATTAGTCCACGCTTACATTCTGCTCAGGGGTGTAAAGTTGCAGAAATAAATTGAGCGAATTTATTAGCGGTCTTACTTGGAACAACCGATCACTGTTTGCTTCGGTACTTGGGGGCACGTGTTGGGGTTGATCCCCCCCCCCCCCATAGTTCTGGTCTGTATGCCTCTTTAATTGTACCTTTTTGCGGTCTGTTTTTTTAATATTACTTTGCTTTGGATGGTTCCTATCCATATTCATCGTATTACTTATGTACCAGTCTTTGCCTGCACTATTTGCACTTTACTATAGAGGCTGTGGGACCCGCTCTATGTGGGGATCCTTTTTCTATGGGTAATGTTCCTGCCAATGTACTTATTTTTAATGATTTAGTCTTTCAATAAAATATTGTCTATTTTTCGCTAATAATGGTTCATGTGTGATTTCTTATATAGATGTTCATATTCGTATATCACACAGTTCATCGGAGTTGCTATATGCAAGTATTAGCCCAACTATCTTAGTAGGTGTTTTACAATTACTATGTGTCGTCAGACGCAAGGCAGTGACTTCATCGCGCCTGTCTGCGCCGAGCTGTACAGACCGGAGGAGCAGAGGGATCTCCTCCACTTGTCGTTGGAACAGGGTTAGGGGAGTATGTATATTATCAGGCACTATTGGGTCTATGTGGAGGCGTTATACAGTGTGGGGCAGCTATGGGGTATTATGATGTGTGGGGGCAGCTATGGGGCATCAAGCTGTGTGGGGAGCACTATGGGGCAATATACTGTGAGGTGGCATTGTCAGGGGGGCATATATACTGTAGTATACAGCAGGCTCGGGGATAAATATTAATTCAATGGCATGGCATGCAAGTAGGGGGCATGGCATGAACAAACGGGTGTGGTCTGAATAATCATTCATTATTATCAAATTGAGGTTACATGTTCAATTAATTGTGATTTTGATTTAGGCCATAAATCGCCCAGCCGTAGCAGGATTTCTTACGGACGTATAGTATGACTAAGAACGTTGTGTTTGAAATGCGTAAGCGTCAAGAAACAAACCTGAGCTTCACCTAGATCTTTTAATGAGTTGCCAATTAGGGACTTTATTTTTGTACAGAGGTGCTGGATGACATTTTTTCTTATCTATACAAATTACTCATGGAAGCCCACGTCTTCTTCCGTGCACTCCAAGCCTGAAGGACCACAACACCAACAAGAGAAACGTGGGGAGCCTATTTATATTTAGCCTATTTTTACATATGTATTTTAATCGCTGTGATTTAGTACTTTCATCAAAATGGGTTTCATGTATATTCTCTCTCCGAGTTCATCCTAGTCATATTTTTTTTCTGTTTATAAGGCTAATACGGTCAATATTGTTTTCTTAAAATCGTATGGTCGATCAATTTTAGTTCTCCTGGAGAATCACATTATTCCGGAGAGTCTCCACCTCCTTAATAAATCATGGCTTGGCCATGCAGATCATTCTACATATACCATTCGATCCAGAGGTGCAAGTACTCTTATTTATAATACTGTACCGTTTATAAGTGAGAAATCATTAATAGAGCCAGAAAACATGTTTGTGTGCCTTTTATGCAAACTCCATAATGTGCTCCGATGGCGATACACATCCCGACATCTTATTAAGTAGAGGTTGGGAATAGGGTACTGTGTTTCCTCATTCGAGCCCCATCAGCACCTGTCCTAATAAATCAGTGACTTTATTAAATGTTTATACAATTATTTAGATAAATATTATGAAGATACAATATATAAAAATCTTTAGCTAGGGTGCTACGAGAATTAAATCTCATCAATATAAGGTGGCTTAACCCCTTCAGGACACAGACAGTTTTGGTCTCGCGGACACAGCAGATTTTTTTCAAATCTGACACGTTTTACTTTGTGGTAAGAACTTTGGAATGCTTCTACTTATCCAAGCGATTCTGAAATTGTTTTCTTGTGACAATGTACTTTGTTAGTGAAAAAAAGTAGTCGATAAATTCAATATTAATTTGTGAATAAAACACCAAAATGTAGAGAAAATTAGCATTTTTCTAAATTTAAATGTATCTGCTTGTAAAACCGATAGTAATACCACACAAAATGTTTTTTTTTTTTAACGTCCTTTTATTTTTCTAGGACGTTACAAGGCTTAGAACTTTAGCAGCAATTTCTCCCATTTAACAACATTTCAAAAGGCTATATATTTCAGGGACCACTTCAGTTCTGAAGTGGCTTTGGTGGCCTTATATATTAGAAAGTCCCCAAAAATCATCGTATTTTAAAAAGTGCACCCCTCAAAGTATACAAAACAGCATTCAGAAAGTGTCTTAACCCTATAGGTGTTTCAAAAGAATTAAAGCGAAGTAGAGTTGAAACTTACAAATTACGAAATTCATTTGTAATCCATTGTTTTCTGTAACACAAGGTTTTACCAGAGAAACGCCACTCAATATTTATTTCCTAGATTCTGAAGTTTTTAGAAAAATCCCACATGTGGCACTACTGTGCTAATGGACTGAAAAACATAGGATCGGAGCAAACCTGCAGCATTCCTGGCCGCAGGGTGGCCAATAGTCTTGCTCTTGTGAGAAACCAGGTCCATTACATCCAAAGCCGTACAACCAGCCCTGGTCAGTCTTGATCAGGAGAAGGCTTTTGACTGGGTTTCTCACGATTTCATGAGCAAGACTCTGCGTAAGCTGGGGATCAGCAAGACGTTGTTTGTGTGTTAACCTGAGGTACCTGATATTTACAGCACTGTGTTGGTGAACGACTGGAAGACTGACCCCTTTCCCGTACTGTCGGGGGTTTGACCAGGCTGTCCTCTTTAACCTCTCCTTTTTGTGTTAGAGATCTTCGCAGAGTCTATCTGGCACAATGGAGAGATGAGGGAGATCACCACACCAAGTCCAGGGCACTTTGAGATCAAGTGCTCGCTGTACATGAATAATGTGACAGTCTTCTAAACTGACCAGCATCCGGGGACTGCATTCGTCCAGCGAGGAGTTCGGACAGGCTTCAGGGGCAAAGGTCAACTTCGGGAAGTCAGAAGCTATGCTCTTCGGGAACTGGCACCTGTCTTACTGTGCCCCCTTCCCATTAACCATCAAGCCGGACTGCATGAAAATTCTGGTAGTCTGGTTCGGGAAGGAAGGTGCAGACCTAAAGTCCTGGCAAGACCAAAGACAACCAAAGAATCGGAATGTGGAACCTCAGATAGCTCACTATTAAGGGAAAAATACTAGCCCTGCATAACGAAGTTCTGCCTGTGCTACAGTATATTAAACAGGCATGGGCCCCTCTTGCCACCGTTTTGAGGACCATTACCAGGACAGCGTTTCGCTTCATCTGGGGCTCGAAAATAGACAGAGTGAAGCGGACTGTTATGTACAAGGAACCCCACAAAAGGTGGCATGGGTATACTCGACATTCCCACTCTGCTGCAGATTGCCTCTGTATGTGACTGTGTTTGAAGGACTCTAAGGACAGCAAAAAGCTCTGTGGGCAAGGCCATGTCCCGTTTCTTCGCCCTTCCCATCTGGCGAGGTTTTGGGAGGAATAGCTCCTTCCCTTACAACTGGCACGCTCCCTGGTTCTATGGAGATGTTGTCTGGTTTGTGAGGGAGCATCAACTGGAGGGCCTTAAGCCCGACTTGTGAAAAACAGATGATCCACAAGCACATCAGAGCAAAGGACTTGGCAGGGCTTCATGCTACAGGGCTTCATGCTAACACGTTGGAGACGTGTCGGCATGAAGGGAGGACTGCCTTCATTTATGCATGCCCGCAACCTGTGCAAGACCCGGTACTGCACATTTTCCGGGAGTGCCCCTTTGCACAGGGCATGTTTGGAAGCCTTGGAACTCGAACTCAGGGACTGCGTTCCTAGGAACAGCCTGTTGTACCACTCGGTACTTTATGGGCTATATCCTGGGATTCACACTGTTGGAGCAATCCAGGAGGCCTGGTGCCTTATGACCGGTTATAAGGACAATATGTGCTTTGCCTTGAATCGCCTAATTCTGCTTAGAGAAAGTGTGTTCGTCCAAGACTGACGCAGGCTGATCCACAGCCTGCTAAGAGACTATTCCACCTGAGACAGTTCAGACATCGATAAAGAAGAGGATTGCCGTATTTTTCGGACTAGGAGACACACCTGACTATAAGATGCACCCAACAGAAAATAAGGCAAAAATTCATAGTTTTTTCTTTGTAATAATAAAATATTTGTTAAAAAAAATAATTTGTTCTGTTTCACCACATTCTGAGAGCCATAAGGCTGGATTCACACGAGCACATTACGTCCGTAATGGACGGAACGTATTTCGGCCGCAAGTCCCGGACCGAACACACTGCAGGGAGCCGGGCTCCTAGCATCATAGTTATGTACGATGCTAGGAGTCCCTGCCTCTCCATGGAACTACTGTCCCGTACTGTAATCATGTTTTCAGTACGGGACAGTAGTTCCATGGAGAGACAGGGACTCCTAGCATCGTACATAACAATGATGCTAGGCGCCCGGCTCCCTGAAGTGTGTTCGGTCCGTCCATTATGGACGTAATGTGCTCGTGTGAATCCAGCCTAACTTAGATTTTTTCATAGTTTGAGGGCTTATGTTTTACGGGACGAGCTGTAGTTTTTATTGCCTTTGCCGCGGCACAAAAACTGTGTGAACAGAGCCTTAATATTTTTTTTACACTCCTGAAAATTTATCTAACTTTTATTTATTTTTTTTACACATTTTATTAGTTCCCCTAGGGGACTTGAACGAGTGATCATTAGATCACTATTGTACACTGCAGTACATGGATGAGTTACGGAAACAATGTAACTCGCTAAGCTACGCAGTTTCCGTAACTCCCATAGTAGTGAATAGGAGTTACAGAAGCAGCAGAGCATGCTACGCAGTTTCCGTAACTACTATTCATTTCTATAGAAGTTATGAAAACAGCGTAGCCCAGCGAGTTACGTTGTTTCCGTAAGTCGACCATGTACGCTGTTTTCGTAGCTACCGAGTTCCGGAAACAGTGTTGCTCGTGGTGCTACGCTGTTTTCGTAACTCCTATTTACTTGTATTGGAGTTCTGGAAATAGCGTAGCTCCGCGAGTACTAGGCGGTCTCCATAACTCCCGACTATCTAACCAGGAAGTGGCCGAGAGACAGCAGAGCCGAGTAAGATAGAATGGGGTTTGAGGGGCCCCGTTCCAGAGATAGGTGGGACCCGCATCTAACATTTATGACATATCCTGTGGATGTCATAAATGTCCCTCATGGGAAAACCCCTATAAACGCAGCGATCGCTATTGACCACGGCATTTAACTAGTTAACCCCTTAAGGACGCAGCCTAGTTTTGGCATTAAGGCTCAGAGCCCATTTTTCAAATCTGACATATTTCACTTTATGTGGTAATAACTTCAGAATGCTTATACTCGTGACATATTGGGCTTTACATTAGTGGTAAAATTTGGTCGCTATATTCAGTGGTTATTTGTGAAAAAAAACCAAAAAAAACGCAAAATTTAGAGAAAATTTGGAAAAAATTGCATTTACCTAAATTTAAATGTATCTGCTTGTAAGACAGATGGTTATACCACCCAAAATAGTTACTAGTTCACATTTCCCATGTGTCTACTATACGTTGGCATCATTTTTTGAACATTCTTTTATTTTTTAGTAGGTGACAAGGCTTAGAACATAAGCAGCAATTACTTCTATTTTGAATAAAATTTCAAAAGTCCCTTTTTTTACGTACCAGTTCAGTTCTGAAGTGGCTTTGAAGGGCCTATATATTAGAAATCCCCACAAAATACCCCATTTTACAAACTAGACCCCTCAAAGTATTCAAAACAACATTTAGAAAGTTTACTAACACTTTAGGTGTTTCACAGGAATTTAAACCAAAAGTAGAGGTGAAATTTTCACATTTATTTTGGTCAGAAAATCCTTTTTATTCAATTTTTTTCTGTAACACAGGTTTTACCAGAGAAACTCAACTCAATACTTAGTGCCCAAATTCTGCAGTCTAGAAATATCCCACATGTGGCCCTAGTGTGGTAATGGACTGAGGCACTGGCCCCAGAAGCAAAGGACCACGTAGTGGATTTTGAGGCCTTTTTATTAGGCACCATGTCCGGTTTGAAGAGGTCTTGTGATGCCAAAACAGTGGAAACCCCCCAAAAGTGACACTATTTGGCAAACTACACCTCTCACAGAACTTATCGAGGGGTATAGTGGGCATTTAGACCCCATAGGTTTCTTGCTGTATTTTGTGGAATTAGGCTGTGCAATTGAAAATCAAATTTTTACGATAAAAGGTAAAAAAAATTAAATTTTGACAAGGAATAAAGGAGAAAAAGCACCCCAACATTTGAAAAGCAATTTCTCCCGGTTACGGCAATACCCACATGTGGTCGTAAACTGCTCGTTGGACAAACGGCAGGGCTCAGAAAGGCAGGAGTGCTATTTTACTGGATTTGTTTCTGGGCGCCATGTCGCTTTTCCAGAGCATCTAAGGTACCAGTACAGGGGAAACCCCTTAAAGGTGACACCATTATGGAAACCAGACCCCTTTAGGAATTCATT
The DNA here is from genome assembly GCF_050947455.1 of Rhinoderma darwinii. Lineage (NCBI taxonomy): Eukaryota > Metazoa > Chordata > Amphibia > Anura > Rhinodermatidae > Rhinoderma > Rhinoderma darwinii. The sequence goes on along the minus strand of NC_134692.1, from coordinate 90,393,353 downwards.
GTAGTTTTCATGGGGTTCATGCGACTTTTTGATCAGTTTTTATTCTATTTTTTAAGAGGCGTGGTGACTAGAAAACAGCAATTCTACTATTGTTTTTATCCCTTTTTTTTTTTTTTACAGCGCTCACTGTGTGCTAGAAATTACATTCACTTTATTCTGCGGGGTGATACCATAGGTTTATAGTTTTTTTATGTCTTATGGCGTCTGGACAATAAAATACTTTTTATAAAAAATCATTTACTTTTTGTGTTACCATATTCTAAGAACCATAACTTTTTTTATTTTTCCATCAAGAAAGCCGTGTGATGACATGTTTTTTTTTTTATGTAACAAACTGTAGTTTTGATCGGTACCATTTTTAGGTACATGCAACTTTTTGATCTCTCTTTATTCAATTTTTTGGGAGATGAATTTTTTTTTATTCTGCGATGGGTTATTATTTTATTTTATGGCGTTCACCGCGCGGGATAAGTAATTAAATACTTTTGTAAGGGAAAAAGTTTTATTTTTACACAACTTTTTTATTTTGTCCTATTAGGGAACCTGAAGGCAGGAGGCCCTGATCGCAATTCGAATACACCGCACTACATGCGTAGTGCAGTGTATTCGAGCTGTCAGCTACTCGCTGACAGCAAGCATAGTGGGTCCTGACATTGTCAGGACCCACTAGGCTTCCGTAGATGGCATAGCCGGAGGCCATTGTTCGGCATCCGGTTGTCATAGCAGCCATCGCCACCCGTTATGTAGCGGGCCGTCAATGGTGGTTTAACCACTAAGAAGCCGCAATCGCTATTGAACGCGGCTTCTAAGGGGTTAATCGGTGGGGACCACCGCAATTGGTCCCTGCACACTGAGCTGTGATAGCCTGCTGTCGGAAACAGCAGGTATCACAGCTCATGAACGAGCCCGGCGTGGTGTTTCATGCATGACATACTATTATGTCATGGAGAGCGAACGATGCACTTACCATGACATAATAGTTTGTCCAGGAGCATTAAGAGGTAAAACTGCCAGGAACAGTGCCATCATGTTCCTGGCCATTTGAGCAGCGTGTCAGCTGTAAAACACAGCTGACACCCGCAGCGTATGGGGCGGGCTCAGCGCGTGAGCCCGCTCCACTCTAAACATCATCCCCTCCCCGGTCCATGATGTGCCAGCACATCATGGGTCGGGAAGGGGTTAAGTAAGAAGCCGTCAGGGGACCCGACGCGGACTAGAAGACGCAGGGACTTTTTAGCAAGATTTATTCTGGCTAAAAAAAAGCGTCTTATAGTCTGAAAAATACGGTAATACCCCCCTCCCTTGTGTGTTGTCTCTCAAAACTTCTGGCCTCTGATTCCCCCTCCCTACCCCTCCTCCTATCACTTGTCTGTAATGCTTTGTTGATTGATATTAGTCAATGGAAGATTGTTAGCGTAGCACATGGTGTGACATCTGCCCACTGAAATCAATGGGAAAAACAGAATTTAGTTCATATGGGGCATCTTTTTACAATGCTTTTAAAAAACGGAGTGTAAAAACATGCTCCGTAAAAAGTAGTAACATGTCACTTCTTGAGGCGTTTTTTGGAGCTGATTTGCCATTGAACACTATGAAAAACGCCTAAAAAAACACCTCAAACGAAGCCTGAAAAGAAGCTCCTAATTAAAAGCTTCATTTTCAGCTTAAAAAACACCTGAAAATCAGAGGCTATTTTCTCTGAAAACGGCTCCGTATTTTCAGACGTTTTTTTGCTAAGCGTGTGGACATACTCAAATTATTTATTATTTAGTGCTTCTTGGCCTGCGCTACGTCGCAGTAGTAATTTCAATTAAAAAAACGTAAAATAATGGACAAACACAGGCCTCAGAAGCAAAAAGGACCACCAAGTGGATTTTGGGGCTTCTTTTTTTTGGGAATGTATTTTAGGCACCATGTCAGGCTCAAAGAGGTCTTGTGCTGCCAAAACAGTGGAAACCCTCCAATAGTGACCACATTTTGGAAACTGCAACCCTCAAGGAATTTATCTAGGGGGAAAGTTAGCATTTGGACCCCACAATTTTCTGCTAAATTTATTGGAATTAGACTGTGAAAATGAAAATCTACTTTGTTCTGAAAAAACGTAGAAATCTTTACAAGGAATAAAGGAGAAAAAAGCACCCCAACATTTGTAAAGCAATTTCTCCTGATTACGGCAATACCTCAAATGTAGTAATAAACTGAGGTTTGGACCCACAGCAGGGCTCAGAAGGAGCGCCATTTGGAATTTGTAGTGCAGATTTTGCTGGAATGGCTTTCGGGTGCCATGTCATGTTTGCAGAGCTCCTAAGGTACCAATACAGGAAACCCTCCAAAAGTTAACCCATTTTGTAAACTGCACCCCTCAAAGAATTTATCTAAGGGTGTGATCACTTATGACCCCATAGATTTTTTTGCTAAATTTAGTGGAAATAGGTCATGAAAAATAAAAAGGTTACATTTTTCACAAGTGTCATTTATAGGACAAATATTTCAGACAGAGCATGTAGGTGAAGGAAAGCACCTGAACATTTATCGGGCTCTCTCTTCTGAGTTCAGAAATATCCCCAAAGTGGTCTAAATAGTTTTTCTGGATACACAGCAGCGTTTGCAACTGAAGGAGCACCACAAAGATTTTGAGGCCTTATTTTTACTTGGATGTTTTTTGGCCACACGCATAGGCCTACAAACAAACATTGTGCAGATCATACACATTAGTTATAATATTAGGTATTCATCTACTAGTATAATGAGAATTTTTTGTTTTGTTATAAGGTATTTTGGAGCATCAAATTTTAAAAATGGATAAAAGACCAGAATGATAAAAAGGTAGGGGGTGGGGGTTTTTACAAGTTTACAATTTTTAATCCAGGGAGGTGTGATGGATTCACAAGCAGTTTTTCATGCAGAGTCTGGCTTTGGATGGACAAGTGTCGCACGGATATATGGTATCCTTTCGTAAACCCCTTTATGCGCAGACACGTCATTTTTTTGGTGTGGCGGGCACTTCACTTGGAAAATGCTGCCCAGGAATAATTTGGCAAACACTACTGGGAGCAGCAGAAGTTTCCCACATCTAGTCTCCAAGCAAAAGCTTTTCAAAAAATCCAAATGAATTAAATATATAGTGCCACCTGGACAAGGTACACTGCCAATTTCTTTTACCAGATTTTGCTTTTCCTCATGGCACTATAGGGTTTTAAAACCTGATCAAACACCCCCACCCCCATAAATTTATTATATGCCTGGTGATGTGAATCCACGTGTGGGAACAGTGGTGCAGCTGCCATCATGCAAAGATGTCAACATGTAGACATCTTTTGAGTCTCTAAATTTGAGACACAAGATCCCACCTGCTTTCGCCAATTTGCAGGGATTGGCTAATTAAGATCTTGGGAAGGTGCCTCTGTTTTTTGGACCGTCCCACACGGCACAATTTTTTTTGTCTACAAGACATTTGGACAGGGGTACACTTGTGTACCAGTTGTCCAAGTACAAGTTGTACCCCTGATCAAACCGTGGGTGCAGAAGGTCGCACACTATCTTCCCACTGGTCATTATGCAAGGTTGACAGTCTGGGAGCTATATTGTCCTGTCCTTCCCCTAATAGATCCGGAAAGGGTGTGTGTATTTTAGCTTCACACAGTTTGTAGACCTCGATCCCGTACCTGGCACGCTTATTGGGCGAAAACTTCAAATCTGCCCCTGAACTGCACCAGGGATTCATCAATTGAAGTCTCTTTTTCGGGGGGTGTAGATTTGTAAAAACATTTTGGGAAAAAATGTTAACGAGGGTCCTAATTTTAAAAAGTGTCGGAATTGGGGATCATCCTGGGGGGCATTGGGAGTTGTCACTAAAGTGCAGAAATTTATGAAGGGCCTCAAAGTGGGGACTAGTAATTGTATTTCGGTACAGCGGATACAAAATGTCCGTGGACCAGTAGGATCTCGCTTTTGGCTTTTTAGTGAGACCCATGTTGAGGACTAAGCCACAATACTTCTACATTTCTGCACAACTGGTTGGTTGCCACTAATTGGGCCAGGCATAAAAAGGAGTCTGGGTGTTCAGAAATAAATTAGTGGCCATAAATGTTGGTTTGGTCCACCATAAGCTAGATCAAATTGTCTTCTGAAGAACAATTTGAAAAAGGCCATTACAAGCAGTCCTCCCATCTGCTAGATGGGCTGAAAGCAACTCAAAAGGTGCTGGCAGGTTGTCTCAGGCATCTGGAGCTATGCGGACTGCAGTGCATCCTACAATTGCTAGAGGGTGGGTGGAGGAGGATCCATAGAGCGAACAAGACGATAGAGGTTATCCCACAGATGCTCAATTGGGTTCAAGTCTGGCGAAATAGGGGGCCAGGGAAGTATTTGGAAGTCTTGGTCATGCTCTTCCAACCGCCGTCTGACATTTGTAGCCGTGTGACAGGTTGCATCGTCTTGCTGGAAGATTCCATCTGCCCCAGGGAAGACGAACAGCGTGTATGGGTGGAAGGAATTTAAAATGATGGATTCATACCCAAATCAGTTCAGAGTACCTTCCACATGGATGTGTGGGCCTAGAAAATACCAAAAGTTCCCCAGACCATAACGCTGCCGCCACCAGCTTGTGTTCCAGAAACGGTTGCAGGGTGTTTGTTCTCTGATGGATCAAATTGAAGCCTTTTATTCCGAATCACTTATGTTAGCATAGGGGCAGTGACCATCCGTCTGCTTCGGGGGGCCCATACAGAGTAGGGTTCGCTGAACTGTTGTTTTAGACACACGTCAATGAGCTGCTCCACTGTAGCGTGTCATTTGGCCCTCGTGCACCTTTGCAGCGGACGTTCAAGCTCTCACATCAATGCAACGTGGTGCTCCGCAGTTTAGTCAGTTATTCCCAATGGTGCCATTCGTCCACTCTTGATACTTTCCCAACAGCAGCATGCGAACAGTTCACAAACTGCGCTGTTTGAGAAATACTGCCACCCTTGGCCCAAAGCGAATAATCGCCCCTTTTTTTGCAACTCTGATAAATTGCCCCTTTTGCTCATGAAAACCATGAGTGATATGTGTTCAGCCTCTCACCTTATATACCCACCAAGCCAGCCCACGACATCACTTCCTTCATGGGCTACGTCAAAAGTAGGAGGTGGTCTAATAATGTGACTCGACTGGGTATATGTAGAGTATATACAAACGTAGCTCGGTGAACTGTAAAACAATTGTATAACCGCTTGTTTTTGTTTTTTTCCACATAGAACACTAAAAACGCTAACGATAACGCACAGGTTTTTTAAAAAAAAAATCGCGGAAAACACTAAATCACTGACAAAAAAATTACGGATTGCTGCCGACAAGTGACGTGAGGGATTGACAATAACAAAGGATTGATGCCGACAAACTGACGTGACGGATTGATGTAGACGAGCTTGACAACTACCCAACCACTAAATCTAATTATCTTTACAGAATTAGGATTTAAAAAAAAAAAAAAAAAAAAAAAAAAGAAGAAAGTGAAAATCACCCTTAGGGCAGATACAGACGGACGTTGCGTTTTGCGCACGCAAAAACCATTTGACAGCTGCGTGTGTCATCCGTGTATGATGCGCGGCTGCGTGATTTTCGCGCAGCCGCCATCAGAGATGAGGCTAGTCGACGCCCGTCACTGTCCAAGGTGCTGAAAGAGCTAACTCTTTCAGCACCCTCGACAGTGAATGCCGAACACAATATCGAAAAACCTGTTGAAAAAAAAGAAAAAGTTCGTACTTACCGAGAACTTCCCGGCCGTGTCCTTGGTGACGCGTCCTTGGTGACGCGCCTCTCGACATCGGGCCCCACCTCCCTGGATGATGCGCCAGTCCATGTGACCGCTGCAGCCTGCGCTTGGCCTGTGATTGGCTGGAGCTGTCACTTGGACTGAATTGTCATCCCGGGAGGTCAGACTGGAGGAAGAAGCCGGGAGTTATCGGCAAGTCAGAAATTCGTTTTTTTTTCTACAGGTTCATGTATATTGGGATCGGAAGTCACTGTCCATGGTGCTGAAACAGTTTAACTCTTTCAGCACCATGGACAGTGACTATCTCCTGACGTCGCGTACCGATAATTTTTTTGCCGGGTTCGGCCAAAACGAGTTCGGCCGAACCCGGTGAAGTTCGGTTCGCTTGTCCGGCTTCGCTCATCGCAAAGACACTCCGTTTGGATGTTCGGAAACAGAAAAGCACGTGGTGCTTTTCTGTTTACATTCATCCTTTTGACAGCTGGTGCGCTGTTTCAGTCGGTTCGCACGGAAGTGCTTCCGTGCAACCTGCGTGGTTTTCACGCACCCATTGACTTCAATGGGTGCGTGATGCGCGAAATACGCAGAGTCATTGAACCTGTCGCGCTTTTTGCGCAGCAAACGCTGCGCAAAAAGCACGGACTGTCTGTACTGCCCCATAGACTTGTATTGGTCCATGCGTGCCGCGTGAAAACCACGCGGCCCGCACGGACCGAATACACGCTCGTGTGAATCCCCCCTTATACACTGGGAGGTAGTGGGGGAGGGGGGGGGGTTGTCAAACACTGGGAACAGGGGAGCTGGAAATGATGGGTTATTCTTGAGGGGCACACAAAATCGCCGGCAACGGACTGCTGCTATTGGTCCATTGCCGGTCACATGTGGCAGAGGGGGGACCACAGTTACCGCTCCCGGACTTAACTACAAGTTCCAGGAGCGTTTTTTAACACTTTATACTTCGATACAATATGATCGGTGGATCTGTACAGATCCACTGACATCGATCACCGGCATTGGACCGCTTTTACAGGTCCGTTGCCGGTGGCTGGGGAGTGTTCGCTGTCAGGGACAGCTGCTCTCCCAGTTCACACGCTCACTCACAGTGTGCACCGGAAACGTCTTCGTAACTGTACTCCGTGGTGCTAAAAGTAACCTCCCGCCAGGATGTACAGTTGCATCCTAGTGCACCTAGGGGTTAAATACCTGTGGGAGAGGCGATGCTCATGTTTTTCTGCCTCATGTGTCACTGTCACGCATAGATCTTGGGCAATAGGCAATGATGCTAGAATTCCCCTGTGTCTAAGGTACACTTCCAGTTTATTGAACCATTCCACATTAATAGCTGCCCTAGACCTTGATTTCAGCTCTTTAGGAGGCTCAGTATAACGGCTGGGCAATTAATCGGAAAAAAAAAACAAAACTGAAATTCCGGGCAATTGACCGTATTCATCTTGTGCAAATCGGGTTCTTCGATTATTTTTTCCCCGGATTCAACTCTGTCCTCAGGACGGAGATACAGTTGAAACCAATGCTAGAGCAGGGAGCCGTAAGGTCCCTGCTCCATCATTTACTAAATATTAATTCAATGGTGTAGCATGGTATGCAAAAGGGGGTGTGGTCTAAATAATCGTTCAGTAATAGAGTCCAATTAAACGTGATTTTCATTTAATCGCCCAGTCCTACTCAGTATCATGGAAATGAAACCCCAACTGGTTGACGGTGCTGTAGAATGGGGAGAAAATGTCAAACCGGCTAAAGAAATTCTTTGACATTAAAGATCTGTCACATATTTATGTTGTCCGGTCTGAGGGCGGCATAAAGTAGTGAGAGATACACTATTAAGTAGTTTTTGCGTATTTAGATCAGCACCGATAGCTTGAGTCCAAGTTTTTGGCATATGTTTGGCGTATACGCAAGCAAAAGCTCCCAACGTAAATGTTAGATGTAGGCCGTGACGGATGCTGGACAGTGGCACCCATCACCCATAGGCCATTATGGCATCCGTTTAACACATACGTGTCACAAGTTTTTTTTCTAAAGGTATAAAATAAACCAATGCCATCATATCCTAGGGGTGACAGGTGCCGCGGTTAGGCATCCATCAGCTGTAGGCTATTATGGCATCCGTTTAACAGTATAGGTGAGGAAATATATATATCAGATACCTCTAAAAAGAATGCCGTACAATGCATCCGTCACCCATAAGATACCATGTTTAACAAAAATAAATGTATATGCACTTTTTTTTCACGGAATTCTGTTGAATGCAATTGCCTATTCTTTTACGCTATTCCAAAGAGGTATCCAGACAAATACTGGCCCGACAGTCCAAAAGTACACTCTTTTGGTCTTCATCTAGCTACTGGCGCCTTATGGACACGTTTAGCGTGTACACCGGGAACTTGCGGATGTGAACAGGGCCTAAGGCTATTTCTAAGGTCAAATCCAATAGCAGGGCATTAAATAGGCCTTTTTTCTTACTATTACAGAAGGGCTGCCATTTTTTTTTCATCTCTGTATGTGTCGATTAACGACACATACAGAGATGGAATACGGCACATACATCCCCATAAAGAATGCGAACGGGAGCCGTTCCATTCACTATAGCGTACGCCGTCTGTGTGGGAACGGCGCATGCGCCGCTCCCACACAGACCAAAGGGAAGGTCTTCGGCAGAGCGAAATCCGGCGCCATTTTCAGGTGGACCGGAAGCCGCGGTCGGACAGTAAGATGACGACTTCCAGGCGCGGAATCCGATCCACATGTTCAAGGCAGTGAAGACGCAAGGTATAGGAGCGGAGGCAGGAGCAGGTAAGTTATGTTTGTATTATGTTAGTGTATGTTCGTGTTATACTGTCTGATTACCACTGTATCTAATCCTCCTACACTGTGCAGTCGCTCAAAAAATGGCGGCACACAGTGTAGGAGGTTTGAAGATTCAACCCCTTCCTTCTTCTGGCACTAGCCAGGATAAGGGAGGGGGGATTGTGTGAGGACACTAGAGCGAGTGTGTCTACCCCAAATTTGCAGCATAAAGTAATGAGGTTGCTTTACCACATTGCCAATGCTGCAATTTGGGGAATTGCTCCCTCTAGTGACCAGCACATGGAAATGCTATAAATTAGAATCTAATTTATAATATTTCCTGACTTGTGAAAAAATTAAAACAATGTGTAATCACTTATATACTAACTTTTTAACTGAAAATAAAATAAAATAACATTTCTAGTGATACATTCCCTTTAACGTTTTGGCATACATTCTTTTAAATAGTCATACCTTTCGAACCTCTTCGGATAACTTCACCATTCTTTTAGTTTGTTTTTTAGAACAAATCACACTTTCAAAAAAATAAATAAATAAATATATATATATATATATATATATATATATATATAGATTTTTTTACTACACATGCAACACATTTTATATTCCAAACAATTGATCAAAAAAGTGCCAGATTTAGAGTAATTTATTAAATTACACTAAATAGTTAATGCATAAATTAACCAACCAACGTATTATCACGCTAACTAACCTACTATTCCTGCCTGCCTATTTGAACACGAAGCGGCACAGGGAATACAAAGTATATACTCGGTAAATAGGTGTGTGTTAGAGATATATATAATATAATAATGCTTTTATTTTATTTTCTTCTGTCTGAGGCCGAGAGGAGATGACAGGTGGGAAAAGTGTGTGCAAACAACCAATCATGGTGATCTCTGAAAAGTTTAACCCCTTCCCGACATTTGCCGTACATGTACGTCATGGAAAGCATTGACTTCCCGCAAAATGGCGTACATGTACGTCAAATGTTTGGCACCGGCTCAGAAGCTGAGTCGGTGCCATCATCACCGGATCTCAGCTGTATCTTACAGCTGACATCCGACTGTAACGGCGGGGACCGAAATTAGCTTCGATCCCCGCCATTAACCCCTTAAGTGCAGCGCTCAAACGCGATCGCTGCACTTAAGGTGTTTGCAGCTCATCGGAGCCCCAGCAATGGCAACCGGAGGACTAATACTGGCCTCCCGGTCTGCCTAGCACCGAAGCCGGTCAAGATCCGCCCGGCGGCGGAGCCTGATCGGCTTCCGTAGCTGCCGGCAAGATGGCGCCGGGTCAGGAGCTGATCCGGCGTCATCAGCGGTGGAGGTCAGCTGTACTGTACAGCTGACATCCACCTGTAACGGCAGGAACCGGAGCTAGCTCCGATCCCTGCCATTAACCCCTTCGATGCAGCAATCGAAAGCGATTGCTGCATCGTAGCGGTTACTAGCAGATCGCCAGCCCTGACAGGCAATCGGGACTGGCGACTGCTGTTATGGCAACAGGAGACACAATGGTCTCCTGCTCTGCCATTACGGAAGCCGATTTAGGCCCCGCCGGGAGGCGAAGCCTAATCGGCTTGCTGTCAGTGAATGACTGACAGATCTAATACATTGCACTACATAGGTAGTGCAATGTATTAGAAAAAAAATAATCTGACCGTTGGACCTTCAAGTCCCCTAGTGGGACTTGAAGAAAAGTGTAAAAAAAGTATAAAAAAAGTGTAAAAAAGTGTAAAAAAGTGTAAAAAAAAGTGCAAAAAATAAAAGTTTGAAAACAATAAAAGTTTCAAGTAATCAAATAAAACACAATCCCCCTTTTACTCTTATCAAGTCCTTTATTATTGAAAAATAATTATAAACCATATGTATTTGGTATCGCCACGACCGTAACGACCTGAGGTATCAAAATATTGTATTATTTATTGCACGCGGTGAACAGCGTAAAAAAACCGTTACCAGAGTTTGTTTTTTGGTCACTTTGCCCTACAAATATTAGAATAAAAAGTGATCAAAAAGTCGCACGTATCCAAAAATGGTACCTATAAAAACTATAGCTCGTCCCGCAAAAAACAAGCCCTCATACACCTCCGTCGACAAAAAAATTAAAACGTTATGGTTCTCACAACTTGGCGACAGAAAAAAAATACATTCTTTTTACAAAAGTAATTTTATTGTGAAAAAAGTTGTAAAACATGAAAAAGTGCTATAAATTAGGTATCGCCGGAATCGTACTGACCCACAGAATAAAGTTAACATGTAATTTATAACGCATGGTGAACGCTGTATAAAAAAAAAAAAAAAAAAGCTGTGCCAGAATTGCATTTTTTTGTTTACCTGGCATCCCAAAAAATAGGATAAAAGGTGATCAAAAAGTCACATGTACCCCAAAATGGTACCAATAATAACTACAGCTCGTCCCGCAACAAACCAGCCCTTATACCACTAAGTCTATGAAAAATAAAATTAGTTATGGCTTCAATAAGTCAGGAAATAAAAAAATATGCAGTTGTGCCCGAGGAGAACATTTCTTCAGTTTGAAGAGGCGATTTATCAAGGACCTAAAATTAGGGAACCAGGAAGGGGAGAGCCCAAACATATCCGCTGGAAGCGACGGTGCCCGTATTATACCAGGACAACACTTACCAGCAAAATTCCTCAAACTACAAAAGGTGCGGAGTGTGGACCAAAAGGGGGATAAGAAATGACACCATATATCAGTGCGACACTGGCCTGTGCGGAATTGATTGCTTCACAGCGTACCACACATCTATGGATTATTTTATTTTTTTCATACCACCTGACTATGCCCCTTATATACTCCGCCCCACTTACATGTACCCCCACATTATAAAACACCAGCAATACTCAAACAAATTTAGTACCAAGCAAAATCCGCTCTCCAAAAGCCAAATGGTGCCCCCTCGGCTCTGAACCCTACAGCGTGCCCAAACAGCAGTTTCCTTCAACATATATGGCATCGTCATACCCGGGAGAACCCTTTTAACAATTTTTGGGGTGTGTGTCTCCAGTGGCATAAGCTTGGCATGACATATTTGCCACTGAATGGCATATCTAGGGAAAAATATAAATTTTTAATTTGCACCATCCGCAGTGCATTCATTTATGGAAAAGACCTGTGGGGTGAAAATGCTCACTAGACTTCCGGTTCCGGCGCTGACATGTGAGGAGGGAGAAAGGAACTCTCCAGATCTACGGGACATAAAAACCGACTAAGATATCCAGCTAACACGTGGAAAAACGTTACAAAGGTCAGCACTGACCTAGCAAGCTACACCCGACACATACGGGAGAAACCGGAGAGATCAGACACCTCCCACACTCATCGGCAGACTTTAGCGAAGGAAACAGGGAGCGGAGCCGGCCAGAAAACACGGGACAAGTTAAGTTATAATCCGCACAGCACCGGATCGGCAGGACACAGAAACCTGACTGAAGCAGGTAGCAGGTACCGGGGTCTCCCCATACTTACCGCTAACGCGGTCTGGTTAGTTTTGGCGCCAAATACCGGAGCGAGATAGAGGAGGTGAAGAGGCGCCATCTTGCCGCGGCTCACAGCCCTAAACAACGCGCTGTCTGAGCCATAGACAGGTTGGACACAGCTGGCGTTAATCCCGACACATATAACAGACAAGAGGTCCCGATATAGGCAGCTTTATAGACGGTGTTATACAGATTGCAAAAGCGGTGGGACCGTCTTTGAAGACAGACACCTGTAACAGGACATTGTGAGTGAGGGAGCGCCATTTTACTACAGCGCGCTCAGACCACGTGTTTGGCAACAGCACTTTCGCCAGCGACACGCATAGCCTGTCATAGTCGGTAATCGATCCAAAAAACAGGGGCCGAGCAACGGGTGCAAATAAAAATGCCACCGGTCACCAGAAAAGACAAGCAGGCAGCAAGTAGGCCGTCCTCAGACCAGGAAGAGGCAATGTCAGATGAGGAAGGTGGGGAGGAAACCTCGAGTTCAATGAAAATTGATTACAGAAAATTGGCTATGGAGGTAGCCAAGCGTATTACACCCGACATACAAGACACACTGGCTAATACCATATCAACCTCACTGAAGGCACTGCAAAGCGAGGTATCACAACAGGGTATACGTCTAGATGAAGTAGAGCAAAGAATATCCCTGTTAGAAGATGAAGCAGCAGACACGCATGGCGCACTTCAGGAGCTATTGGCCGAAAAACAAAAGATGTTATCCAAAATAGATGACCTGGAGAACAGATCGAGACGGAACAACGTGCGAATAGTGGGAATACCAGAATCAGTACCAGCCACGCAACTAAAGCGCATCTGTGAATATGAACTTCCAAAGATGCTGAATATGGAGGGACCATGTAAAGTTGAAAGAGCGCATAGAGTGGGTCCAGACAGACAGACTCTGCCGCAACACCAAGGCGCACTAAAGAGAGCGCGACAAGTCATAGTACGCTATCTTGATTATGCTGACAAGGAAGCGCTGCTGCGCATGTACAAAACCAGACGGGGTCCGACGAAATTAAACGGCATCACAGTCATGTTATTTAGTGATTACTCCGCGGAAGTTTCAAAGAAACGAAAGCTATTCAGCAGAATCTGCACAGCGTTCCACAAGCGGGGACTTAAGTTTCAATTGCTATACCCAGCGATTTTAAAGGTAACAACTCCAAGTGGCACCCTACAAGTTTATACAGACCACCAGGAAGCGGAGGCAGTGTACAAAGATTTGTTCAGGGAAACAGCGTCTACAGCAGCAGATGGAGATTTCTCGGGAGGAAGCGCGCAGCAGAACGTGACACATCCGAAGGGACAGCCACCCAAGGAAAAGAGAATGCCACAGACTCCACGACACGGCTAATGTACACCCAAAATCGGCTGCCAGTCGACTCCTCGGCAGACGAGAGTCGTGAGTACCACCGTCGAGTGAAATTGGAACTTGGTCATGTATTAACGTGTTTAATAGTTGACATATGCAACAAAGGAAGTTACTTGGTGATGACATTGGGGCCTAGTTTAAAACAGTTTAGAACAAGAAAGATAAGCACAAATACATTGACAGCTGAGATATTGTTAAACCATGTTAAATGTGTTATGCTGACGAGATGTTATCTGTAGGTAGAGGAGAGTAAGTCACATGGCAGAAAAAAGAGAAGTCCTGAGGAAATATGAGAGGGAAAATGGGGGCTCTCCGAGGGAGTCGGGGAGAGTTAATGTGTTCTCACGTAGTGGGGTTCAATGGTTGATTGGTAGTCGTATTAGCCCTAGTTCAAGGGGGCTGAGCTGCACAGACATTGGATTTACAATTTATTCCTTATTAATACATAACATCCTATATATGATGAAGAAGCATAGCCAGTCTCCGCTAACGAATACCTTAATTTCTCTTTATGAGAGTAGTGACATGGAACGTTAAGGGACTACTGTCCCCACACAAAAGGTCAATGGTCCTGCGTCACCTTGGTAAACTGAAGGCTGACCTGGCTTTGCTTCAAGAAACTCATCTGGAAGAAAAAGATTTTTTTAGAATGCGTAAACTTTGGGTGGGAAATGTTTATGGTTCCCCAGCTATTCAAAAAAAAAATGGAGTGATAATTTTAATAAGCAAAAATCTTGCCTTCACTTTACGCTCAAAATATGTGGACACAGAGGGACGATTGATGCACATCCTGCTAGACACACAATGGGGGGAAGTTAGTATATATAATGTATATGCGCCCAATACAAATAATCGCACTTACTTTCAGAACCTCCAGATTACACTCTTAGCTGACACATGTGCAATGAGGCTGGTAGGGGGAGACTTTAACTCAGTACAATATGCAGATGAAGATAGGAAGAGAGATGCACAGGCACCGACACTGGCTACAGATGGCATATTGCCTGAATTCTCACAAACCACACAACTAACTGATAGCTGGAGATATAGCCACCCGGATGACAGGGAATACACTTATTTCTCACCATATCACAAGTCCTGGTCGAGATTAGACTACATTTATTTAAGCCAACATATGTTACAACGAGTAGAACAGGTAGACATCACAGACATGATCATATCTGATCATGCGCCAGTACGGTTGGTGTTGGCGGATACACACCCCAGGGGGGAGTTTACTCAGTGGAGATTTCCGGCAAATTTAACAGAAGATGAAGATTTTCAAGCACGAATAAAGGGATGGTGGTTAGAATATGCTATAGATAATGCAGAACATGCGGCTGATCAGGCCCTGTACTGGGAGACGGCTAAGGCGGTCATGAGAGGAAGGCTCATATCGTACGTAACGTTTAAGAAAAAACAGATCCAACAAAAATACAGAGAGTGTAGTGATAAACTTAGAACAGCTTATTCTTCTTTCCTTGCTGACCCGTCGACAGATAAAAAACACAAATGGGTGGATGCGAGGAAACACTTCGAGTCATGGTTGGATAAAAGGGAGAAGTTTGGGAGATCACTCTATGAGGCCAAACTTTTTCGTTTTGGCAACAAGGCAGGAAAACTGTTGGCGGGATTGGCTAGGGGATTTCGGCCGCTCACGCATATAACCAAACTAAGAGATCACAAGGGCTGTGTACAAACGGAACCCAAAAAGATGAATGACATTTTTCAGGCTTTCTATCAGCAGCTGTATGAAACCACATTGGTTCCGGGTGATGTGCGGGGTGACCGATTTCTGGCAGATATCACATTACCTACCTTAGACCAGGGGCAATTAGAGGACTTGAACGCACGAATAACACTGGTAGAGTTACAGACAACCATAAAGTCATTAGCAAATGGGAAGTCGCCGGGACCTGATGGTTACCCGGCAGAATTCTATAAAATACTACAGGAACAAATAACGCCGACGTTATTAGCATATTTTAATTCTCTATTGGAGGGTGGGAACATTCCTGATGCAGCAAATACAGCATACATCAAGGTGCTACCAAAAAATGGGAAAGATCTGTCACTACCGAGCTCATACAGACCCATATCCTTAATAAATCAGGATATCAAGATATTGTCCAAGATCATGGCAAATAGGCTTGCCCAAATAATGCCTCGTCTGGTGGGGCCGTCGCAGGTGGGTTTCATAAAAGGTAGATCGGCAGTTACAAATATTAGAAAGGTATTAGGAGTTATGGATGGGGTGGCAGCACAGCCAAAGTCATTCAGCCAATCGGCACTTGTGCTGCTGGATGCTGAAAAGGCGTTTGACAATGTTGAGTGGCAGTGGCTGGACATGGTCTTGGATAAATTTAACATACAAGGGGCATTTAGAAATTACATAAAAACGTTATACAAAAACCCCACGGCGGCTGTGTGCACGCCAGGAATCAAGTCAAAGACGTTTAAGCTACATAAGGGAACGAGACAGGGGTGCCCACTATCACCACTCTTATTTGACCTAACATTGGAACCCCTGATACAGATCCTGGAACAGGGGCGGATATTTAATGGGATTAGAGTTGGCGAGGTTGAGGTTAAGGCGGCAGTCTTTGCAGATGATATCCTGCTGTTTCTCTCTCAACCGTCTAGGCATCTCCCTAGGGTTTTTGAGGTGATCCATAACTATGGGCTATTCGCGGGTCTCAAAATTAACCCCCTCAAGAGCGAACTACTAGGTTTGACACAGCATAATCATACAGCGGATGAGGGGTTACAGCAGTTAGGCATAAAAATTGCTAAATCACAAATAACATATTTGGGGATACGGATCGGGAAAACCCCGGGAACCTTATATCATCTGAATTATGAACCCATCTTCCACAAAATACGGCTGGAACTTGAAAGATGGAGGACATTGCCGCTCTCTATGTTCGGTAGATGCCATCTGGTCAAGATGATCTCCTTCGCTAGATTATTGTACCCAATGCAAACACTGCCGGTACTATTGAAGCATAAGGATGTCAAAAATTTTAATTCCACTATAACGAAATTTATATGGTCGTATAAACGGCCAAGGATATCGCTAACGAAGTTGCAGGGGTTTCACTGGCAGGGGGGGGTGAACATTCCACATTTAAGGGGATATAATATAGCCAGTCTATTCCGGCATGTGTTAGACTGGATACACAAAACTAATCATTACTCCAACCAGGAACTAGAGTCAGCACTGGCAGGTAAATATGACCTGCAAGCATTATTGCACACAAAACTTAAGCACCTCCCGTGCCATGTTAAATCCTCAGTTATATTACGAGACACAATTATGTGCTGGAAGGAAGTGAGGAAAAAGCAGGGCCTATCTTTTCAGTTGTCTAAATACTTACCATTATGGTCACATATACGGTTTCCAGCGGGCATGACAAGTAGTTTATTTAAGACATGGAAGCAAAGGGGGATAGCCACAGTAAAGCAAATACTGCACACAACGGAACCGAGGCTAAAGACGCTGCCAGAGCTAGTGAACGAATTTGGGATCCAACCAACACACTTTTTACAATACATGCAGGTTAAAACTTTCTGTGCTAGGGAGGTAGGAAACTTGGAAAGGGAGATAATAGATAATCCTTTTGATACACTGGTAGAAGAATCACATAGGAAGTCATTGTCGGTACTATATTGGGCAATAAAGGATATTTACATAAAAATAGACCCAAAACAACAATTCCCTTATTGGAGACGTGTTTTTCAAACAACAGATGTAAACGATCAAATACTAGAGGGATGGAAAGCAGTGAGAAAGCATGTAGTTAATGAGGTGTGGAGGGAGACACAGTTTAGACTAATACATGCAGCCATTTACGCTTTTAACATACCGTCAAATGATAGCAACCCAGACCGATTGCATGCATGCCCGAAGTGTGCTCAGCCACATACAGATCTACATCATGGAATTTGGGCATGTTCGAATACACAAGGATATTGGTCATTAGTGCTGGCATTTATGGCGAAATTATGGGATAAACCGATGCCGCTAAACCCCATACTTCTTTTGTTCCACTCCAGAGCATCAATGGAAGTGGAAGAAGAGGGAACGGTAGCGCACATATCTCCGCTAGCACATATAATAATACTCATTGCAAAAAGATGTATACTAAAAAACTGGCTGGAACCCAATGCACCGACATTAGAACAACTCATACAGCAATTGAAAACATGTCTATATTCAGATAGGACAGATGCCCTAATACACAAAGAGCAGAAAACGGCTAGTTTTTTCAGGAAATGGAAACCGTTCTTGGAACAGATGTCGGAACTAGATATTGAGATGGTAGTGGCGGGATTTCAACAAACAAAATGGTATCTGACAGAAGATCTGAAGGGATCCTTAGGGAAACTGAAAATCAAACCACCAAGAAAGTAGATGGAAATAGAGAGAGTAAGGGTATGCATAGATGCATTGAAAGGAAATAAGGATAAAGCATAAATAAGACTACCAAGGTTATTGGTTTAAATGATTAAAAGGTTTATTGTTTAAGTTGAAGTTCGCAATGTAATAAAAAATCAACATATCTGCTTCTGATGTTATTAACATATATACCGGTGTGAACAACTATGTATGTATGTACTTTTGTCAAGATGTGGGCAATGCCATACCTTGTTTCTTGTAATGACACAGATAGAAAAAAAATGTTGCAGATAAAAATTTTAATAAAAAATGTTTTGGAAAAAAAAAAAAAAATGCTCACTACACCTCTTAATAAATGCCTTGAGGGGTGCAGTTTCCATAATGGGGTCACTTCTCAGGGGTTTCTTTTTATTATTTCACATCTGAGCCTCTGCAGTTGTGAACCAATACTTTGTAAATCGCCAAATTAGGCCTCCATTCCGCATGTTACTCTTCACTCCTGAGCCCTGTCATATGTCCAGGCAAAAGATTAGGGCCACATGTAGGGTGTTTCTAAAACCGGGAAACACCGCATAATAATTAGAGGGCTGTCTTGTTATGGTGGCACAAGCCGGGTACCACATATTGGCATATCTATGGAAGAAAATCCCATTTTCACTCTGCAACATCGAGTGAACACTAATTTCTACAAAACACCTGCAGGGTTAAAATGCTTACTACACCCCTTGGTAAATGCATTGAGGGGTGTCGTTTCCAAAATGGGGTCACTGTTTTGGGCCCACAGGCGCCCAGAAACCAATCCAGCAACATCTGCACTCCAAATGGCGGTCCTTTCCTTCTGAGCCCTGCCGTTTGCCCAAACAGCAGTTTATGACCACATATGGGGTATTGCCGTACTCGGGAGAAATTGCTTTACAAATTTTGGGTTCTTTTTTTCCTTTATTTGTTGAGAAAATGAAAAAATTTGCGCTAAAGCTACATCTTATTGAAGAAAAAGGACTGTTTTTATTTTCACTGCCTAATTCTAATAAATTCTATGAAACATCTGTGGGGTCAAAATGCTTACTACACCCCTAGGTGAATTCCTCAAGAGGTGTAGTTTCCTAAATGGAGTCCCTTTTGGGCGTTTTCATTGTTTTGTCCCCTCAGGGGCTTTGCAAATGTGACCTGGCCTCCGAAAACCATTCCTGCTAAATGTGATCTCAAAAAGCCAATTAGTGCTCTTTCCCTTCTAAGCCCTGCCGTGTGTCCAAACAGCCGTTTATTACCACATGTGGGGCATTGTTTTACTCGGGAGAAATTGCTTTACAAATTTTGTGGTGCTTTTTCTCCTTCAGTCCTTCTGGAAATGAGAAAATATTAGCTAAACCTAGATTAGTATTTTCAGGGACTACTTCCAATATTTTCTGCAAAAAAACTGTGGGGTCAAATCGCTCACTATACCCCTAGATAATTTCCTCAATGGGTGTAGTTTCCGAAATGGGGTCACTTGTGGGGGGTTTCCACTGTTTTGTCCCCTCAGGGGCTTTGTAAATGTGACATGGCCTCTCAAACCATTCCTGCTAAATTTTAGCTCCAAAAGCCAAACGGCGCTCTTTCCCTTCTAAGCCCTGCCGTATGTCCAAATATCCATTTATTACCACATGTGGGGTAGTGTTTTACTCGGGAGAAATTGCTTTACAAATTTTGCGGTGCTTTTTCTCCTTTAGTCCTTGTGGAAATGAGAAAAAAAAATCACTAAACCTACATTTTCTTTGAAGAAATGTTGATTTTAATTTTCACGGCCTACTTCCAATAATTTCTGTAAAAAACCTGTGCGGTCAAAATGCTCACTACACCCCTAGATAATTTCCTTGAGGTGTCTAGTTTCCCAGATGGGGTCACTTTTGGGGGATTTTCACTGTTTTGGCACCGCAAGAGCCCTTCAAACATGACATGGTGCCTAAAATATATTCTAACAAAAATAAGGCCCCAAAATCCACTAGGTGTTACTTTGCTTCTGAGGCCGGTGCTTCAGTCCAGTAGTACGCTACGGCCACATGTGGGATATTTCCTAAAACTGCAGAAACTGGGCAACAAATATTGAGTTGCATTTCTCTGGTAAAACCTTCTGTGTTATAAAAAAAATTGTATTAAAAATTTATTTCTGCAAAAAAATATGACATTTGTAAATTTCACCTCTACTTTGCTTTAATTCCTGTGAAATGTGTAAAGGGTTAAGACATTTTCTAAATGCTGTTTTGAATACTTTGAGGGGTGAAGTTTTTAAAATGGGGTGACTTTTTGGGGGTTTCTAATATATAAGGCCCTCAAAACCACTTCACAACTGAACTGGCCCCTGTAAAAATAGCCTTTTGAAATTTTCTTGAAAATGTGAGAAATTGCTGCCAAAGTTCTAAGCCTTGTGAGGTCATAGAAAAATAAAAGGCTGTTCAAAAAACGATGCCAATCTAAAGTAGACATATGGGTGATGTTAATTAGCAACAATTTTGTGTGTTATAACTGCCTGTCTTACAAGCAGATACATTTAAATTGAGAAAAATGCTAATTTTTGCAATTTTTCACTATATTTTCGTGTTTTTCACAATTAAATACTGAATGTATCGACCAAATTTTACCACTATCTTAAAGTCCAATGTGTCACGAGAAAACAATCTCAGAATCGCCCGGATAGGTGAAAGCATTTCGACGTTATTACCACATAAAGTGACACATGTCAGATTTGAAAAATGAGGCTCTGTCAGGAAGGTCAAAAGTGGCTAAAGAGGGAAGGGGTTAATAATGTTGATCACATGCTCTGTAGCCGAACCAATCGGTTCAGCTGTCAGAGAACAGGTTGCTGGGGAGCCGGGGATACTGCCAGTGTCAGAGCGCTCTCCTCAGAGCTATGCCGGCAGAAGCAGAGGACTGTCGATTCACGCCGTGGCTGCACGGGGTATATGCGGCTAGGATGTGAATCTACAGATTGTTGGCATGAAAGGGTTAATGGATGTCTGAGGAATGTTATGCCACGCTGAATACACTTGGGCACGCAAATCATCAAGACTGGCTGCTGGCAGCTCCCTTTGCAATTGCCGACCAATGACGTTCCATATGTGCTCCATGGGAGAAAAGTCCAGAGACGCTGCAGGCCATGGTCGCAAGCATGTGGCCTCGTGTTGTCCTGTTGAATAACAGATTCTGAGAAATATTGGAGAAATGGCCATACCACTGGTTCCACGACCAGATTAATGTAACGCCGAGCTGTTAAGTGAACCTAAAATGAAGACTAGAGGGGTCCGGCTATTGTACATCATGCTACCCTTCTCCATAATTCCAGGAATAGGACCAGTGTGACGTTCCCTTGTGAAGGCCTCTTCACGGCGTTGCCCACGTGGTTTTCAGACCAATCTCCGGCTAAATTTGCATCCCAGACAAAAGCGAGACTCATTGCTGAATAGGATAGACCTCCATTCCAGCCTCCATTGCAGTCTTGCTGTGCACCATGATAGCCTTTGAGAGTGGTAGCGTGTGGTCAATGAAACATCTGTAGATGGACGCCTGTTGTACAACTGGTATTGCATTTTTTAAATTGTACACACAGAAGAAAATACGTATTATACCATTTAAACTGGCATGGTCCAGAGGCTAGAATACCTTCAATATATTCATTATAAAATCTTATTGTAGCCAATGACCTTGTAGAGAGTTTACGGAGTATAATTTCAATATTTGCAGATGATACTAAACTCTGTAAAGTAATCTACACAGAGAAGGATAATATAATACTACAGAGGGATTTGGGAAGCTGGAGTTTTGGGCAGAGAATTGGCAAATTAAGTTTAAAGAGAACCTTTTACTTGCCCATACATGTGCAGCTGAGTGCACCATGTAATAGGCACTGCTGCACAAACCATGTCTCACTTTAAAAAAAAAAAAAATTCTATCCTCCTCAGTTATTTAGATATCAGTGCCGTTAGATTTGGCACCCAATATGTAAATAACCCCCTGAACTGTCAATGGGGCGTTATTAAATATAACGACACCGATATCTACATAACGGATGAGGATAGATTTTTTTTTTAAAGTGAGCCAAGGTTTGTGAAGCAGTGCCTATTACATGGTGCACTCAGCTGCACATCTATGGGCAGGTGAAAGGTTCTTTTTAATGTCGATAAATGTAAGATTACACTTGAGCGAGTAAACAAATTGTACAATTATGCATTAATGGTAAAACACTGGGTAAGACTGCTACGGAAAAGACTTGGGGATATTGGTGGAAAGTAAATTACATTTTTGCAACCAGTGCCAGGCAGCTGCTGCCAAGGCAGATCAAATCATGGAATGCATAAAAAGAGCAGTAAATGCTCATAACAAGAACATAGATTTGCCTCTATACAAATCACTAGTCAGACCACACATGGGAGTATTGTGTACAATTTTGGTCACCTGTGTATAAGGAGGATATGGCTGAACTAGAACGGGTGCAAAGAAGGGCGACCAAGGTAATTAAGGGAATAGGTGGATTGAAGTACCAAGAAAGGTCATAAAACTTGGGGCTATTCAGTTTACAATAAAATACGGCTTAGTGGCAATATAATTACAATTTACAAATATAATTGGACAGTACAGATATTTTTCTTATGATATATTTTTACAATAGGCCTCTAACAATGACAAGGGGGCGTCCTCTACATCTAGAGGAAAAAAGTTTCACCATTATCACAGATGGGGATCCGATACTGCAAGAGTGACTATGGAACTCTCTGCCACAGGATGCCGTGATTATTGATTCTTTCTTGAAGAATATAACATTACAAGTTAGAAATACTAGATTCTGGAGATGGGAGGATTATCCAGGAATTTACGCCGATTGTCATATTTGGAGTCGGAGAGGAATTAATCCCCTAATGAGGTAATTGGAATACACCTCATGGGGGTTTTTGCCTTCATCTGGCTCAACAAGTCAGATTATAGGTTGGACTTCATGGACCTGTGTCTTTTTTCAACCTTATCAACTATGTAACTACTAAAGTGACTCCAGCCAACCATCCGTGAAAAATGGAACGGACGGCATCAGTGGTGTCCTCTTTTCACACAGGCCCACTGACTTCTATGCACCTTTCCTTTGTGAAAAATGGACAAAGCTAGAGCATGCTGCTATTTTTCTAACATGGACGGATGATCCGTGAAAATCAGAGCGTCGCCACAACTGGCCCTTTAAACATTAATAGGTCCATGCTCAGTTCGCGCGCTGGTCGTACAACCCTAGGACGTGAAAATGGTTTGTCTGAATAAGCTTTAACAGACTATCCACATAACAGGTATTTTTTTTAATTTCGCACGTCGCAACAGAATTAGATCAGGTTTGTTCATGACATTTTCAGCACACAATTAACCTGGTTTTCCTTGTGACAAATTACACGTTTTTTGCCATCATAGCTTACCCTTTTTTTTTTGCATTTTCAGATAGTTTCTCTGAGAACTCCTCCAAACTCTATATGTAAATATTAAATATATTCGAACATCGCTAGCAATCATTTAACATGCAGCCCTATCTTGTAGTCTCCACAGAGACTATATGATGTGCTGCCCGATAAATCGGAGAGATTCTTCGGCTTTTGTGGGTTTTTTTTTCCTATTGCGCCGGCCCACCCGTGAGGTAGGCGTACTGGGTATTTATAGACACCGAGAGACACTCGGCACCTCCATTCTATGGCGATTCACCTATCCGTTTGTTGTACCCTCTTTCCATACGAGCCACAGGTTTTGTTACTCATTGCTGATATTTCTGTGAACATGTTTTGCATTTCAACTAACCGTTCTTACAATAATGGGTCAGCTAGATTTATTTATTGATATATTTATATGCCCCATTTCATCTTTTACATTATGATTCTGGTCTCAGCAGACTACTAACTGTTCATCTATTATAACTCCCTACACTTGGGTCATAATCGTTCTGACATTTGTTTTACTATAGTCTAGTTAACCTGGGATATCACGTTATGCTGCTCAATCTCTGATACTTCTTGACATTATGATAAATTCTTTACTCTGGTCTACGATCTTTTTGTAGTTCTAGTGTTTTTAGTACTTGCATTATTTGTACATTTTGCAGACTAACGTGATCAAAGTCTGGGAGAACCGAAACATTGTGAGAGGTGCTGTGTGTGGCATTTAATATTATACTAGGTGTTGAAGAAGAATACTGATTATTATATTCATCTACTAATAAATCTTTTCCTTGCATTGAAGAGATGTGCGGTGGTTTCTCTACATTCGATGACTGATGGACAGTGTCTGTACCACGTGGCACCACTGTTATCTATCGGAGTGCCGACTATAATTAACCCATAATGTGGTTGGGAGTCGTGCAGTGCTTCCACTAAAGGCTGTGAAAGCTTTCCACAGGGTCGAGTTTAAATACCTGTGGTTGTTAATGGAAAAAACAGAGTTTCCGAGCGACCTTTGTAACCCCTGGGTACAATTATTATTTTCTCACCCTAAAGCCAGTATTAGAGCCTGCCTCTGCTAAGAGCCAGACCATCGCTCCTGTACCACATCTAAGTATGCTCATTATACCTGCTCTCATCTAATCAGTGTACTAACTCCTTGGGCCTCAACAGAGGGGCGGTATTCAGAATGTGTGAGAACGGAAAATAGCAGTGCAGCAAAAATAGGGAGAATAGAAAACAAAAAATGAATCAGGCAGAAGTAATGAGGATCCTGTATTATTTTACTTTTTTTAAGAAAACTCTGGTTCCATTTAAGGGATTTTGAGAACAGAGTTTGGGCAGCAGTGCTTTACAGTACTGTATCCAAATCAAATTTCTTATTCAATTCTAAATATATTGTTACTTATCACTGGCTCTCTCGTGAATAAATAGAATTTTCTCTAAAACTTTACTTCTATTAAACATGCATTAAAATAAGTTTGCTATAATTAAATTCCAACTAAAGAACTGGCTTGAAGCACTGGGCTACTTTTGATTGGTCAAAATTTATTATAATCCAGCAACAACCCAAGTGCTTGCAACCAGCAATCATACTACTTAACCCCTAGGCGTACCACGACGCAACTGTACGTCCTGGTGGCCAGCGTCTTTGCGCACGAGGACGTACAGTGTGACACCGGGAATCGGGAGACCAGCTTTCCCCGACAGCTGACACTCCACTGTTGCCGATCAGCGGCTCATTTCCGCTGATTTCGGCAATTAACCCCTTAAA
Organism: Rhinoderma darwinii; assembly: GCF_050947455.1. Lineage (NCBI taxonomy): Eukaryota > Metazoa > Chordata > Amphibia > Anura > Rhinodermatidae > Rhinoderma > Rhinoderma darwinii. The sequence goes on along the minus strand of NC_134692.1, from coordinate 90,368,277 downwards.
TGTGTCGATCGATTGCAATCGTCGCATTTTAGGAGTTTATAGCAAATCGGCAGACCTCACCATGAAATCGTGAGGTTTGCAGATGGCTAGCATTGCAACCGGAGGCCAAGTAACGGACTCCGTGTCTGCCATGTACGGTAGCCGATCAGGGCCAGCCTCCCGATAGGCTTCCTGTCAGAGTGACAGGAAGTCACTGTCGTTCCTGATTAACCCGTTAAATGCGGCGCACTATAGAAATCGCCGCATTAAGGGGGTTTGTAGCACATGGAATTGTGGGGGTTGCTGGTGCTTGTGATGGCACCCGGAGTCCAGATAACGGCCTCCGGGTCTGCTATGTATGGAAGCCTACGAGGACCAGCCTCTAGCTGGTCCTCGTAGACTTACTGTCAGAGTGACTGTGACGTCACACTGACAGTTGGAATACATTACACTATTAGGTAGTGTAATGTATTCTAGCAACGATCAGAGCTTCAGGTAAAAAAAAGAAAGTGTAAAAAGTAAAAAAACATTTTTATAAAAAGTTAATAAAAAACGGATTTACAAAAGCGTAAAAAGATATTTTTTTCACGATAAGTATGTTATTATAGGGAAAAAATGAAACCGTTAAAAAACCAGAACAAATATTTGGTATCACCGCATACGTAACGACCCAAACTATAATGTTATTTTTCCTGCACGGTGAGCCAAGCAAAAAAAAAAAAAAAATAAACGAAAAACAATGCTAGAATCACTATTTTTTGGTCACCACTCCTCCCAAAATATAGAATAAAAAGTGATCAAAAAGTCGCATGTACACCAAAATAGTATCAATAAAAACTACAACCCATCCACAAAAAACAAGACCTTACACCGTTTTGACTGAAAAATAAAAAAAGTTACGGCTCTCAGAATATGAAGACAGAGAAAATAAATTATTTTATTGTGCAAACACTGCAAAACATAAAAAAAACAAAAAAACTATATACATACGGTATCGCCATAATCGTACAGACCCGCAGAATAAAGTCAAATTGTAATTCTTAGCGCATAATGAACGCCATAATTTAAACCGCCAAAATCAGTTTTTCGTCATTTTAGCTCTAAATAAAATATAATTAAAAGTGATCAAAAAGTTCTATGTTCCAAAAAATGGTACCAATAAAAACCACAGCTTGTCCCACCAAAAATAAGCCCTCACACCACTCAATCGACCAAAAATAATTAAAACAAAAAGTTATGGCTCTCAGAATGTGTTGATACCAAAAATTTTATTTTTTAACAGAGTTTTCTCTTTGTAAAAGAAGTACAATATAAAAAAAAACCTATATACATTTGGTATCAACGTAATTGTATTAACCCGTAGAATAAAGTTAAGTTGTTCATTTTTACCGCATGGTGAAAGCGGTAAAATTGAAACCCAAAAAACAATGGAGGAGTTTTTTCCAATTTCACAGCGCAAAGAATTTTATTTTCGGTTTCCCAGTACATTATATGGTACTTAAATGGTGTCAATAGAAGCTACAACTCTTCCCGCAAAAAATAAGCCCTCACACCACTCTATTGATGGAAAAATACAAATGTTATGGCGTTTGGAAGGCAGGGAGTGAAAAACTAAAATGGAAAAGCAAAAAAGGATCAGTACTGCAAAGGTTAATTAATTTATATTTTTTTAAAAAAACTATTATTACCACATGTGGTGTATTGTCACACTCGGGAGAGATTGCGTTACAAATTATGGGTGGCTTTTTCTCCTTTATTCCTTGCAAAAATGAAAAAAATGCAACATTTTAGTGGAAAAAAATATTGATATTTATTTTCACGGCCTAATTCCACCAAATTCTGCAAAAAAAAAAAAGGTGTGGTCTAAATGCTCACTATACCCCTAGAAAAATTCCTTGAGGGGTGTAGTTTCCTAAATGGGGTCACTTTTGGGGTGTTCCCACTGTTTTGGTCCCTGCAGGGCGTTGCAAACGCGACATGGCACTGAAAATCCCGCAAAATCTGCACTCCAAAAGGCGCTCCTTCCCTTCTGAGCCGTGTTGTGGGTCCAAATATCAGTTTATTACCACATATGGGTTATTTGCATAATCAGGAGAAGATGCTTTACAAATGTTGGGGTGCATTTTCTTCTACAATAAACATAGCAAAATAGCTGTGCGGTTAAAGGGAAGGGGTCATTAAATTTTTTTTTATCCTATTGCTTTTAGTATGAAATGAACATAACTTTTATTTATTTGTCTTCTTGTGTTCTACTTTTTACTTTTTTCTTACTTTTACTTCTCTATGGGGGCTGCCATTTTTTTTTTTCATCTCTGTATGTGTCGATTAATGGCACATACAACCCCATAGAGATTGCGAACGGGAGCCGTTCCATTCTCTGCAGCGTACGCCGTCTGTGTGGGAACGGCGCATGCGCCGCTCCCACACAGACCAAATCCGGCGCCATTTTCATGTGGACCGGAAGCTGCTGCCGGACAGTAAGATGACAACTTCCGCCCATATGTTCAAGGAAGCGAAGACGCAAGGAATAGGAGCGGAGGCGGCAGGAGCAGGTAATTTATGTTTGTGTATGTGAAGTGTGTATTATGTACGTGTTATACTGTCTGCTCAGCACTGTATCGAATCCTCCTACACTGTGCAGTTGCTCAGAAAATGGCGGCACACAGTGTAGGAGGTTTGAAGCTTCAAACCCCTCCTTCACCTGGCACTAGCCAGTATAAGGGAGGGAGGATTGTGTGAGCACACTAGAGCTCCCTCTAGTGACCAGTACATGGAAATGTTATAAATTAGAATCTAATATATAATATTTCCTAACTTGTGAAAGAATTAAAAAAATTAAAACCATGTGTAATCACTTAAATAATAATTGCTTAACTAACAAAAAAAAAACAAAAAAATTCTAGCAACACATTCCATTTAAAATGCTAACTATACCACCAAGATAAATTCCTTGAGGGGTGTAGTTTTCAAAATGTGGTCACTTTTGGGGAGTTTCCACTGTTTTGGCACTGCAAGACCTCTTCAAACCCACATGGTGCCTAAAATATAATCTAAAAAAAAAGCAGACCCCAAAATCCTGTAGGTGCTCCATTACTTCTGAAGCCGGTGTTTCGGTCCATTAGGATACTAAGGCCACATGTGGGATATTTCTAAAAACTGCAGAAGCTGGGCAATAAATATTGATTGCGTTTCTCTGGTACAAACCTTGTTACGGAAATTTTTTTATTACAAATGAATATTGGCAAAAAAACGACTTACATTTGTAAATTTCCCTCTACTTTGCTTTATTTTCTGTGAAACGCCTAAAGGGTTAAGAAGCTTCCTGAATGCTGTTTTGAATACTTTGAGGGGTGCAGTTTAAAGGAACAGTGTCATCACAAATTATTTTTTTATATGTTAAAGATGTTCGTGCTTTATTAAAAACGTTTATATTCATTTGTGTGTTTGTGTTGTACTTTTTCTTATTTTTACACTTTTTCTTCCCTATGGGAGCTGCCATTTTTTGTTCCATTTCTGTCTGTGTCGATTAACGACACATACAGACATGGAATACGGCAGCCACAGTCCCATAGGGACTGTGAACGGCTCCCGTCCCATTGACTTCCGTGTACGGCGTCTGTGTGGGAACTGCGCATGCGCCGCTCCCACACAGTCCAATTCGAAATTGGCGCCGTCCGGCGCCATTTTCCTGTGGACCGGAAGTCGCGGCCGGACAGTAATATTACTACTTCCGGTCGCGGCTTCCGGATTTGTGCACTTGGACCAGCGGCAGCAAACGGAGCGGACGGGCCGGAGGGAGCCGCGGCGGCAGGAGCAGGTAAGAGCTTTCAATGTATGTTCGTGTTTGTGTGTTTACTACTGTATGTAAACCTACTACGCTGTGTGTTAGCTCAAAAAATGGCGACACACAGTGTAGGAGGTTACACCGTTCAAACCCCTCGTTTATCCCGGCACTAGCCAGGATAAAGGAGGGGGGGAAGCTGAGAGCTCACTAGAGCGAGGGCTTTTAACCCAATGTTGCAATGCTGCAATTTTGGGAACTAGCTCCATCTAGTGACCAAAAATGGGTAGTATTATAAATTAGAAATAATTTATAATATTTCCTGACTCGAGAAAAAAATAAAAAAAATTTGAACAATGTTTAATCACCCACACACTAAATGTTTAATTTTTTAAAAAAAACATGTTTTTCTGGCAACACATTCCCTTTAATGGGGTGATTTATTGGGGGATTCTAATATAGAAGGCCCTCAAAACCACTTCAGAACGAAACTGGTCCCTGTAAAAATAGCCTTTTGAAATTTTCTTGAAAATGTGAGAAATTGCTGCTAAAGTTCTAAGCGTGGTAACGTCCTATAAAAATAAAAGGACGTTCAAAAAACTTTAACATATGGGAAATGTTAACTAGTGACTATTTAGTGTGGTATTACCATTTGTTTTACAAGCAGATACAATTAAATGTAGAAAAATGGAAATGTTTTTCACTAATATTGAATTTTCCACTATCATAAAGTACAATATGTCACGAGAAAACAAATTTCAGAATCGCTTGGGTAGGTAAAAGAATTCCCACGTTATTACCACATAAAGTGACGCATCCGATTTGAAGAAAATAGTCTGTGCCACAAGGCCAAAACTGGCTGCGTCCAAAAGGGGTTAATCACAGTAATAACAAATCCACTCATATCCCTGGACTTCCTACACTAATATTTACATCCTAACGGATGCATCAATGGCTCGATGCGTTTCACCTGAAGTGTAACCAGCAGGTACCACAGGAGACAAATGTTAATGCGAAGAAAAAACAAAACACAGATTGAGAGATGGATTTGATCAAAATGTTACTATTAGGCCGGATTAACACGAATTTCAGACGTAATGGCATGTGCAGGCGTCTTTTCATGCGTCCATTACGGATGTAATTGGAGCTGTTTTTCCATGGAGTCCATGGAAAACGGCTGCATTTACGTCTGAAGAAGTGACAGGCACTTCTTTGACGCGGGCGTCTTTTTTACACACCGCCTTTTGACAGCGGCGCGTAAAAAAAATGACCGTCGGCACAGAACATCGTAAGACCCATTCAAATGAATGGGCAGATATTTGCAGACGCTTTTGAGCCGCATTTTTGGACGTAATTCGGGGCTAAAACGCCCAAATTACATCCGTAAATAGTGTGTGTGAACCCAGCCTTAGAATATGGCGACACAAAAAGAAAATAATTTTTTTTAAACAGTGATTTTAATTGTGCAAACACCGTAAAACATAAAAACCTAATACATATGCTGTCGCCGTAATCGCATCAACCCACAGAATAAATCAAATATGTAATTATAGCGCGCGGTGAACGCCGTAAAAAAAACAAAAAAAAAACAATAGAAGTTTTGACGACCTAATTACACTAAATTCAGCAAAAAACCTATGGGATCAAAATGCTCACTATACTCCTAAATAAAATTTTAGGGCTGTAGTTTCCCAAATGGGGTCACTTCTGGGGGTGTCCACTGGTTTGGTCCCTCAGGGGCTTTGCAAATACGACATGACACCCGAAGACCAATTGAGTAAACTTGAGCTCCAAAAGCCAAATAGTGCTCCTTCTATTTTAAGGCCTGCCATGTGTCCAAACAGCAGTTTATTGCCACATATGGAGTATTGCCGTAATCAGGAGAAATTGCTTTACAAATCCTGGGGCGCTTTTTCTTCTTTATTCCTTGTAAAAATTGATAATTTCTATGATTTATTGGAAAAAAATTAACATTTTCATTTTTACGCACTAATTCCACAAAAAACCTGTGGGGTTAAAATGCTCACTATACCCCTTGATAAATTCCTTGAGGGGTGTAGTTTGCCAAATGGTTTCTTTTTTGGGGGTTTCCACAGTTTTGTCACCACAAGACCTCTTCAAACCTGACATGGTGCCTAAAATATATTCTAATAAAAATGAGGCCCCAAAATCCTCTAGGTGCGCCTTTGCTTCTGAGGCCTGTGTTTAAGTCCATTACCACACTATGGCCACATGTGAGATATATCTAAAAACGCCAGAATCTGGGCAATTAATATTGAGTTGCGTTTCTCTGGTAAAACCTTTTGTGATACAGAAAAAAATGGATTAAAAATAATTTTCTGACAAAAAAAAGAAATTTTTAAATTTCTCCTCTACTTTGCTTTAATTCCTGTGAAACACCTAAAGGGTTAATAAACTTTCTAAATGCTGTATGGAATACTTTGAGGGGTGCAGTTTTTAAAATTGGGTGACTTATGGGGGTTTCTAATATATAAGGCCCTCAAAGCCACTTCAGAACTGAACTGGTACCTATACAAATAGATTTTGAAAATGTTCTAAGTTTTCTAAGCCTTGTAACGTCCTAGAAAAATAAAAGGATGTTCAAAAAAACTATGCCATCATAAAGTAGACATATGGGAAATGTTAATTAGTAATTATTGTGTGTGGTATTACTGTCTTACAAGCAGATACATTTAAATTTAGAAAAATGCTAATTTTTTCTAAAGTTTGGTGATTTTCACAAACAAATACTGAATTTATTGATCAAATTTTTCCACTAACATAAAGTACAGTGTGTCATGAGAAAACACTCTCAGAATCACTTGGATAGGTAAAAGCATTCCCAAGTTATTACCACATAAATGGACGTCAGATTTGAAAAAATTGGCTGGGTCCACAAGGCCAAAACAGGCTGAGTCCTGAAGGGGTTAATAAAAGTAAAGTCTTAGAGAAATATTGTTTATTCACAGGAGAGCCAGTGATTATTTAGTAGAGGTGGATAAAGGCATGAGTAAACTCCAGTGATTATATATATATATATATATATATATATATATATATATATATATATATATATATATATATATATATATTGTTAGCAATAACTTTGATACTTACTAGCCCATTTTTAATGTTTTTTTAAATTCAATATTACTACTAATCATTACTCAGTACACAGATCAAATTACAGGGGACATAAAAAAAATAATGTATGAATACTTGCACACCACAAAGTGCGCCAGTCTATCCCCCAGCGTACCAGATTCATTAACAGGACCTACACTTTGTTAATGAATCAGCCGTTGGCTAAAAACTGTGCCCTGTCAGGCCTAGTGTGGTTTTCCCACACTTATTTATAGGGGTTTTCCAATCAGGGACATTTGTGACATATCCACATGAACGGTAGGAATAGGGGGCCCAGTTCTAGAGATAGGTGTGGGTCCCAGAGGTGGGACCCACACCTATCTGACATTTATGACATATCCTGTGGCTATGTCATTTATGTCCCTGACGGGAAAACCCCTTTAACCTGTTAACGCCGAAGGACGGATATATCCGTCCTCTGCTGCTGCTAGTTCGCGCAGGACGGACGGATATATCCGTCCTCTGATCGCGTGGGTACGGACAGTGTACTCACGCGATCAGCGGCAGGAGCATGACCTAATAGGCAATAATGCTTTGGTATACTAAGTATACCAAAGCATTATATATGCGATCAGCAGATCGCAGAGTGAAGTCCCCTGGTGGGACTAAAAAAAAATGTAAAGCAGTTACATAAAGTTTGTGAAAAAAAAAAAATGAAAAAAAATTTAGTCAAAATCAAACTAAACTAATTTTTTTGCCCAAAAAGTGGTTTTATTTAGTAAAAGTGCCAAAACAAATGACACATGCACATATATGGTATCCCCGCGATGGTAACGACTTGAACAATGAAATTAACACATTAATTAAACCGCCGGATGAACGGCGTCCAAAAAAAACAGCAAAATTCTCGATTCTCCCATTCCCCCCATAAAAAACTAAATAAAAGTTAATCTATAAGTCCCATGTACTCCAAAATAGTACTAATGAAAACTACACATTGGCCTGCAAAAATCAAGCCAACACATGGCCACATTGACGGAAAAATAAAAAAAGTTACGGCTCTTGAAATGCGGCCCAGCAAAAACAAGTAATTTTTTTCTAGAAGGGTTTTTATTGTGCAAACGTAGGAAAACATAAAACCTTTACATATTTGATATCCCCGTAATCGTGCCGACCCATAGAATAAAGTTAACATGTTATTTACGCTGCATAGTAAACGGCGTAAATTTATAATGTGAAAATCAATGCTGGAATAGCTGCTTATTTTCAATTCTCTCCTAAAATAAAGTTAATAAAAGTTAAATCGATATATGGTACAATTACAAAATACAACTCGTCCCGCAAAAAACTAGCCCTTATACGGCTATGTCGACTGAATAAAAAAAAAGTTACGACTCTTTGAATAATCCTTGGTCATTAACGCGAAAAATGGCCTGGTCATTAAGGGGTTAAGTAGAAGCCTTATAAAACACATTCATACATGTATGAAAAATTTACACAAACCACATATTGTTTTGTGCGTTTTAGTTAGAAGACTGGCGTAAATACATGAATACATTTTGGCTTCAATTGGCTTCAGGAACTTCACTGTAAGGCTATGTTCACACTGAATATTTTGACGAGTTTTTTGACGTGGAAACCGCGTCGCAAAACTCGTCAAAAACGGCCCGAAAATGCCTCCCATTGATTTCAATGGGAGGCGTCGGCGTCTTTTTCCCGCGAGCAGTAAAACTGCCTCGCGGGAAAAAGAAGCGGCATGCCCTATTTTCGGGCGTTTACGCCTCTGATCTCCCATTGACTTCAATGGGAGGCAGCGAAAGCGTATTTCACGGTGTTTTATGCCCGCGGGCGAAAAACACAGAAAATCGGCGTGCAGGGAGAGGAATTTTGAGGCAGATATTCCGCCTACAAAAAACTCTGTGTGAACATAGCCTTAATGTACATGATTAACTCCTCACAATGGAAATACCTTTACTGCAACTTCTGCACTAATTTCCTCTTGAGTTTCAGCAAGGCGTTTCTTTGCAAGTTCAGTTCTTCGATCACACTCTGCAATAAAGGCCTCCAAATGATCCATAGCCTAAAATATGAAATTGCACACTAATAAGTTTATTTAAAATAATCTTTAACACGTGAGGTAAAAAGACAGACCTAAAACAGAACTGTGTCTTTCAAGTATTTACTTTACATTAGTGAGCTCCTGTATGCACATCCACTTCTCGTTTAGGGCCTGTTCACATCACCGTTAATTTCCGTTCCGGGGTTCCGTCGGAGGTTTCCGTCGGGTGAAACCCGCAACGGAAAGTGAAAGCACAGCTTCCGTTTCAGTCACCATTGATCTCAATGGTGACGGAAACATCGCTAATGATTTCCGTTTGTCACAGTTCCGGCAGGTTTACGGTTTTCCAACGGAATCAATAGCAGAGTCGACTCCGCTATTGATTCCGACGGAAAACCGGAAACCTGCTGGAACGGTGACAACGGAAACCATTATCGATGTTTCCGTCACCATTGAGATCAATGGTGACTGAAACGGAAGCTGTGCTTTCACTTTCCGTTGCGGGGTTCACCCGACTGCAACCTCCGACGGAACCCCGGAACGGAAATGAACGGTGATGTGAACAGGCCCTTACATGTATTTCAATAAGTACCGTAGGACTACTAACTACTTCCTATGATGTACAACATCGTATGACAATTTCCTTGCAACAATGACAAAAGAATAAGGCGCACAGAACTATAGAAATTAGGACAGGAGGAAAATCTGCCTCAAAATTCAGTTTGGAATTTTGAGTCAGATTTTCCTCTGCATGCACGCCGATTTTCGTGGCGTTTTTCACCCACAACCATTGAGCGTCGCAGGCATAAAATGCCACGAAATACGCTTTCTCTGCCTCCCATTGATGTCAATGGGAGGTCGGAGGCATAAACGCCCCAAGATAGAGCAGGTCCCTTATTTTTCCCGCGAGCCGGTTCTTCTGCTCGTGGGAAAAAAAAACACCTCCGCCTTCCATTGAAATCAATGGGAGGCATTTTCGGCTGTTTTTTTAGCATGTTTTGCAGCGAGGTTTCCGCGCGAAAAAAAAAAAAATTTCAAAAAACTGTGTAAACTGGCCCTAAATAGTAACTGCTTTACAGCAATAGGTAAATATAATACTATATAGTCTTTCTTCCTATCACCAAGCCCCAACACTTTACCCCAACCAATAAACTTAACCAGCCTGCTGCTGGATACACTGCACATGGCTCAGATAACATCTTCTGCAGAACTGTACAGAATACAAAAAGGGAGTTAAAATAATTTTCACAAACATGTCAACGAAAGCAATCTGCCTAAAAATACCTACAGCCTAAGCCCTTATTCACACGAACGTGTCCGTTTTGCGCGTGCAAACGTTCAGTGTGACGTGTATATGGTGCGTGGCTGCGAGATTTTCGCGCAGCCGACATCATTAGGACACTCCCTTTTTATGTGATGACACAGTAAAGGAGGGGATTTTAGGTTTCCCTTCTCTTCCTTACCAACTGTAGCGCGAATCACGCGCGTCACCCGGACGTGCTTCCGTGTGCGATTTGCACGCACCCATTGATTCAATGGGTGCGTGCTGAGTGAAACACGGGCAAGTATAGGACATGCCCTGAGTTTTACGCAGCGCATATACACAGCGTGAAAATCACTGACAGTCTGAACGGCCCCATTCAATAACATAGGTCCGTGCGACGCGCGTGAAAATCCTGCGTGTATCACGGACGTATAACACGTTCGTGTGAATAAGGCCTAAGTTAGGTGTCGTTTTACACCGCCTTAAAGTGAAGGTAAACGTATGACAAACTTCTGACAGGTCATAGTGACATGTCAGAAGTTTGGAATGGTGGGGGTCCGAGCACTGAAATTCCCACCAATCGCTAGAACGCAGCAGCTGAAGCGCTCGTGTGAGTGCTCAGCCGCTTTTTGACGTGCATGTACACACATATATATATATATATATACATACATACACACACACACACACACACACACACTGAGAAAGATAAGAAATTTCTGTAGTTGACATATTGAACCGGTCCAGATGAGGAAGATAGTCTATGTACCGCCACCACCTGTGGGGCTGTGTTGGGTGGTTTTATTCGAAGGTGTAGTTGGTTTATATATATGTACGATTTTGGATCTTACTTGGACCCTACTCATACATCTTTTATCTATATTGTATTTCTTTGAAATGCTGTATATTAATTCTCTTGTTTTTTTGTATTTTCTTTTTAGATACACATTGTTGTTGTTTAGCAATTTGATGGCTGTTGGAAGGCAGCAGAGGCCTATCCTTTGTTTAGGTCATAATGTGTCAAAGCAAAGAAAGATATTTTTATGGCCCTTTAACAAGATTATGATATGGAAATGTAATAAAAAGTGGGTATGAGCCATGTAATCTAGTTCTTGCTCTTTTTTATACCATGATTCATAGGTGCTATTTGCTAGGTTCACCGTCCCTTTATTATAGCAATTGTCCATATTGATATATTTTCATTCCCTAAAATTATGGTTATAGATGTACCAAAAATCACAAGTTGTGATGAGGTTACTACAAAATATTTGAAAAGTTAGTAGTCAATGGTGATCATTGCTGCATCTCTGTGTGAAATTATGTATTTCACATATGATTCAGACATCAATATAGTGATGAAGCGGTCATGTCTTTGTAATCAATCAGCGAAAAGCACCTGCAACATGCCAATACGTCTGAAATTCCGGGGCTGTTTTCTCCTGAAAACAGCTCCATAATTTCAGCCGTAACGGAGGCTGCCGCGTGAACATACCCTTATTGCTATTCAAGTCACTTTGTTATTTGATATATGTATTGATACTTTGTGTACAAATCTATGATAATGACTATGCACTTTATACAACTATCCTATGATAGGAAATTTCACTTATTTATATGATTGTTTTTTATGAACTATACACTTAATGTATTCACTAATTGGTGATTGTACTTCCTATTTAAATCTGACACTGTGTGCAGTGTGTTGTAGCTTGAGAAAGGCAGTTGCATCTGCCGAAACGTTGCTCACTTGAGGTGAATAAATCCACCCTGTTTCATCTACTTTGAAGTCCTGGTGCCGTTACTTTGCTCTATGGTCATTTTGTATTGAAATTTGGCAACGGATTCATACCCTGGAAACGAGCACATGGCCTAATCTATGGTATGTTGGAGTGCTGTGTCCATTTGCATTTGGACTAATATATATATATACACTACCGTTCAAAATTTGGGGGTCACCCAGACAATTTTGTGTTATCCATGAAAACTCACACTTATATTTATCAAATGAGTTGCAAAATGACTTGACTATATTTTCAAGACATTGACAAGGTTAGAAATAATAATTTTATTTCAAATAATAATTTTCTCATTCAAACTTTGCTTTCGTCAAAGAATGCTCCATTTGCAGCAATTACAGCATTGCAGACCTTTGGCATTCTAGCTGTTAATTTGCTGAGGTAATCGGGAGAAATTTCACCCCATGCTTCCAGAAGCCCCTCCCACAAGTTGGATTGGCTTGATGGGCACTTCTTGCGTACCATACGGTCAAGCTGCTCCCACAACAGCTCTATAGGGTTGAGATCTGGTGACTGCGAGGGCCACTCCATTACAGATAGAATACCAGATGCCTGCTTCTTCCCTAAATAGTTCTTGCATAATTTGGAGGTGTGCTTTGGGTCATTGTCCTGTTGTAGGATGAAATTGGCTCCAATCGAGCGCTGTCCACAGGGTAGGGTATGGCGTTGCAAAATGAAGTGATAGCCTTCCTTATTCAAAATCCCTTTTACCTTGTACAAATCTCCCACTTTACCAGCACCAAAGCAACCCCAGACCATCACATTACCCCCACCATGCTTGACAGATGGCGTCAGGCACTCTTCCAGCATCTTTTCAGTTGTTCTGCGTCTCACAAATGTTCTTCTGTGTAATCCAAACACCTCAAACTTCGATTCGTCTGTCCATAACACTTTTTTCCAATCCTCCTCTGTCCAATGTCTGTGTGCTTTTGCCCATATTAATCTTTTCCTTTTATTAGCCAGTCTCAGATATGCCATTTCTTTGCCACTCTGCCCTGAAGGCCAGCATCCCGGAGTCGCCTCTTCACTGTAGACGTTGACACTAGCGTTTTGCGGGTACTATTTAATGAAGCTGCCAGTTGAGGACCTGTGAGGCGTCTATTTCTCAAACTAGAGACTCTAATGAACTTGTTTTTTTGCTCAGTTGTGCAGCGGGGCCCCCCACTAATCTTTCTACTCTGGTTAGAGCTTGTTTGTGCTGTCCTCTGAAGGGAGTAGTACACACCGTTGTAGGAAATCTTCAGTTTCTTGGCAATTTCTCGCATGGAATAGCCTTCATTTCTAAGAACATGAATAGACTGTCGAGTTTCACATGAAAGCTCTCTTTTTCTAGCCATTTTGAGAGTTTAATCGGAGCCACAAATGTAATGCTCCAGATTCTCAACTAGCTCAAATGAAGGTCAGTTTTATAGCTCCTCTAAACAGCAAAACTGTTTACAGTGGTGCTAACATAATTGCACAAGGGTTTTCAAGTGTTTTCTAATCATCCATTAGCCTTCTAACACAGTTAGCAAACACAATGTACCATTAGAACACTGGAGTGATGGTTGCTGGAAATGAGCCTCTATCCACCTATGTAGATATTGCATTAAAAAACAGACGTTTGCAGCTAGAATAGTCATTTAGCACATTAACAATGTATAGAGTGTATTTCTGATTAATTTAATGTTATCTTCATTGAAAAAAAAACCTGTGCTTTTCTTGCAAAAATAAGGAAATTTCTAAGTGACCCTAAACTTTTGAACGGTAGTGTGTGTGTGTATATATATATTATATATATATATATATATATTCATTCATTCCACACGGAGTGATCTATTTACAGCATTTTTTTCTTTTAATGTTGATGATTATGGCTAACCGTTAATAAAAACCGAAAATTGAGTGTCTCAAAAAAAATTGAATATTAAATAAGCCCAAATGTAGGCCTACTGGAAAGTATGTACAGTATATGCACTCAAGACTATGCCTAAATTACTGTCAATGTGGCGTGGCATGGAGGCGATCAGCCTGTGGCACTGCTGAGTTGTTATGGAAGCCCAGGTTGTTTTGATAGTGGCCTGCAGCTAGTCTGTATTGTTGGGTCTGGTGTCTCTTATCTTCCTCTCGACAATACCCCATAGATTCTTTATGGGGTTTAGGTCAGGCGAGTTTGCTGGCCAATCAAGCGCAGTGATACTGTGGTTATTAAACCAGGTATTGGTACTTTTGGCAGTGTGGGCAGGTGCCAAGTCCTGCTGGAAAATGAAATCAGCATCTCCATAAAGCTGGTCTAAAATTCCCTGGTAGGAGGCTCTGGACTTGATAGAACACCGTGGAACGGAGCCAACAGTATGGCCGGGATACAGGCGGTTAAAAGACCCAGGACCGACATGGCTCTCCTGAAAGTCAAGTGATCCAAAAAGAGGACGGAGACCCTCTCTATCAAAGGCTGGATCTTTCCCTGAGGGAGAAATTACATCTGTCTGGAGGAGTCTAAAAGGATTCCCCAAAAAATGCATCTGTTAAGTTCGACTTGTTTACGTTTATATTCCATCCCAGATTTATTAACCCCTTCCCGACATTTGACGTATCCATACGCCAAAGTCGGGTAGGTGGAAGTATGGAGCGGGCTCACGCAGTGAGCTCGCTCCATACGATGCCGGTGTTGGCTGTATGTTACAGCCGACACTATAGAGTAACTAGCGGCATCGCGCTCAAGCGCGATCCCGCTGGTTTGGCTAGTTAAATGCCGCGGTGAATACCGACGCAGCATTTAAATCTTCAGAAAGAGGGGGGCAACCCCCTCTAACCGCTCATAGTGACCCAACAACGCAATCGCGGGGGGGGCGATGGTTGCTATGGCTGCCTGGGGGCTTAATGAACACCCCCAGGTCCGCCATCTTTGTACACCTATTAAGCCCTGCATCTGGCAGGGCTTAATAGATGACTGTCAGAATCACGATATACTGCAATACATTAGTATTGCAGTATATCGTGCAAGCGATCCAACGATCGCTGGTTGAAGTCCCCTAGGGGGACTAATAAAAAAAAGTAAAAATGAGTTAAAGTTTTTTTTTGTGTCAAAAAAAAAAAATTTAAAATAAAAATTAAAAGTTCAAAAAAAACACCCTTTCCCATTTTCCCCCTAGAGCATATTAAAAAAATAAAAAAAATAAACATAATTGGTATCGCCGTGTCCATAAAAGTCTGAACTATTACAATATATCATTATTAAACCCGCACGGTGAACGGCGTAATAAAAAAAAAAAAAAAAATTGTAAACGCCAGAATGTCTATTTTTGGTCACCTAATCTGCAAAAAATGAAATAAAAAGCGATCAAACCGTCACATTTACACAAAAATTGTATTATTAAAAACAGCTTATCCCGCAAAAAATAAGCCCTCATACCACTTAATCGACGGAAAACTTAAGGCTCTCGGAATTTGGCAACGCAAAATAAATTTTCTTATTTACACTTAGGTTTTTACTTGTAAAAGTAGTCAAATATAGAAAAAAAACTTGACGTATTTGGTATCGCCGTAATCGTATTGACACGCAAAATAAAGTTAACATGTTGTTTTAATTGAACAGTGAATTCCGTAAAAATGCGGGTGAAAAACAATGGAGGAATCGCTGTTTTTTTTCATTTTCTACCCCACAAATAATTTTTTTCACGTTTCCTAGTACATTATACGGCAAAATAAATGGTGCTACGAAAAACTACAACTCGTCTCGCAAAAATCAAGCCCTCATAGTACTATAGCGACTGAAAAATAAAGACGTTATGGCTTCTGGAATGTGGGGAGGGGTTAAAGTCGATTGTACTGACTGTAGATGGAGTGTCAAAGTCTGGGCGGTGTCTGCCACTATTAAAAACTCATCTAGGTAGGGAATGATTAGAATTTCCTTCGTTCGTTTAGATGATGCAATTTCTGATAAAAGCTTGGTAAAGACTCTCGGAGCCTGAGAGATGCCAAACGGGAGCGTGGATTAGAGAGTCGTTCAAAACAACTGCCACCCTCAGATACTTGAGGGTGAGTGATGCAGACAGGGACATGGTAATAAGCATCCTCCAGCTCTATTGATGACATCATACAATTCCTGAAGAGGAGAATTACAGTATAGGGGATACTCTCCATCCGATTTTTTGGGTAAATTAGGAAGGAGTTCAGCTGTTTTAGGTTTATTATAATGAATCGTCCTTGTTTCGTTACCAGAAAAAGGGGGGAATAGTAGCCCTTCACATCTCTGGTTTCGGTACTGGCGTGACGATGCGGGGTGTGGACCCACTGGGCCGTACTGCGTAGCGGAATGGCAGCTGGCCAAACAGGTAAGTACAGAGTTCAATTAGTTCAGCGCGCGTACCTGAGGCAATCGTAGGCAGTAGAGAGGCAGGCACGTCCAGGACCAGGCGGCGGGAAGTCGTCAGGTGAGGCGTAGCAGATCAGCGTAGGCTGTAGCACAGCACGGCAATAGCACAGCACGGTAATAGCACTAGGTAGCACGGAAACAGGATACGGGAGCAAGGTACACTGGGAAACTGGAAGACCATAAGCACGACAAACGAAGGGTAGCGAACAACGCTCTGGCAAAGAGCAAGAAGACAGAGCCCTTTTTATAGCCCAGGGCATCCTGGGCTAGATTGCAGACCTCCGGCAAAAATGCGCACACTGGCCCACTCAAGGTCCGGCGCCTCACAGGACGACGACGCTGCAGCGAAGTAAGATGTCCATGGCCACGGCCGTCGAAGTTAACAACCAAACGACGGACTGTGGCCATAGACGTTACAACTGGTACTAGAACCCCCTTCCCGATAAGAGAAATAACCTCTCATTCTAGAGCCTGCTGTTTCTCTGAAACTTTCTGCCTCTCTGTGGGGAGCAATCTGTCTGGAGGAGGGGACATGAATTCTAGCTTGTATCCGGTCTTTATGATATCGAGAACCCATTTGATTGAAGAGATCTTTTACCATTCTTTGTAGAAAAGGGATTATTACTTCCTACACTGCTCCCTCTGGCGTCATTGTTGGTGATTCTTATTCTTGGGATCGTTCTGAGGCTTAAAGTGTAGCTAAACGTTTGACAAACTTCTGACATGTCATAGTGACATGTCAGAAGTTTGGATTGGTGGGGGTCTCTATAACAAAGCATCTGAAGTGCTCATGTGAGCGCTCATCTGCTTCGTGTCTGTTCGGCTATTTCCGGAAATAAATGTATAGTGTACGGACTCAATACAAAGTCTATGAGCCCGTACTCCGATACATCGGCTTTCTGGAAAAAGCGGAACAGAAACGAAGCAGCTGAGCGATTGGTGGGGGTCTCAGTGCTTGGACCCCCACCAATCCAAACTTATGACATTTGTCTATGACATGCAGGGGCGTAACTAGGAAAGACTGGGCCCCATAGCAAACTTTTGACTGGGGCCCCCCCTCCCCTGGGTGTCACACAACCCCCCCCTTGTAGATAGTGCCCTTCTTACAGCCCCCCCCCCCCTGTAGAGAACGCCATACAGCCCCCCCTCTGTAGATAGCGCCATACATCCCCCTGTAGAGAACGGCATACAGCCCCCCTGTAGATAACGCCATACAGCCCCCCCCTGTAGGGAACGCCATACAGCCCCCCCCCCCCTGTAGAGAACGCCATACAGCCACCCCCCCCTGTAGGGAACGCCATACAGCTCCCCCCCTGTAGGGAACGCCATACAGCCACCCCCCCTGTAGGGAACGCCATACAGCGTCCCCCCTCCCAAAAAAAGGCGACCTACAGTGTGTCCTACAAAAGATATGTTTCCCCTCTCCAGTCTAGGGGATACATGAGTGATCGCTGGCAGCGATAGGGAGAACGGGGGACTGAAAGTCCCCTGAACTTCTCCATGACAAACCTCTGACTTCCGGCGTCTGCGCAGCTCAATAACAATGAAAGGAGCGCTAGTCACGCATGCGCACAAGCGGGACTGGCGCTCCATTCATTTCTACGGAGCTGCCGACACAGACCCCGGAAGTCCGAGGTTTGTGATGGAGAACTTCAGGGGACTTTCAGTCCCCTGTTCTCCCTATCAATGCCAGCGATCACACATGTATCCCCTGTCCTGTGGAGAGGGGATACATGTCCTGTGGAGAGGGGGGGGGATACATGTCCTGTGGAGAGGGGGGGGGGGATACATGTCCTGTGGAGAGGGGGGGGGGGGATACATGTCTTTTGCTCTATTTTGCGCCTTCAGGACCAGACACCGTTTAGCCCTTTTTAGCACGTGTTAGTTAAATGGCTATAACTTTTTTATTTGTTGGGCTAACGACGTGATTTTTGCGACGTTTTTTCCGTAGACAATGCAGGTTTCACTTTTTATCGTTTTTATACACACCTTTTTTGCTATTTTAGAATTTTTATTCATAAAGTTTGAAAATAATAGTAAAAAAATAAGCTTTTTTACATTTCAGCTATTTTTTTTTGGGTAATAACAGTTTTACCCTAAAATAGACCTTTTATTTGTGATCGTCATTGTCTACCGTAAATTTTTATATATTACATGTCTATATTAGGGTAATTGGGTCAGCGTTACAACAATGATTGGCGGGGGGGGGGGGGAACGTTTTTCTTTTGGGGGTGGGTATTTTATGTGTATTTATTATTTACATTTTTTTTGCAATTTATTATTTTTTATTACTATGGTCTGTCCCTCTAAGGTCAAAAAAGACCTTTGGGGAACTTTATATATATTTTTTCTTTCTTTTACACCATGTTTTTCCACTGTAACTGGAGCTGCACAGCAGCCCCAGTTACAGGGGAAATCAGCCCTCTCATAGTGACGATTGTCACTAAGGGTATGTGCACACACACTAATTACGTCCGTAACTTACGGACGTATTTCGGCCGCAAGCACTGGACCGAACATAGTGCAGGGAGCCGGGCTCCTAGCATCATACTTATATACGATGCTAGGAGTCCCTGCCTCGCTGCAGGACAACTGTGCCCGTACTGTAATCATGTTTTCAGTACGGGACAGTAGTTCCACGGAGAGGCAGGGGCTCCTAGCATCGTACATATGTATGATGCTAGGAGCCCGGCTCCCTGCACTGAGTTCGGTCCGGGACTTGCGGCCGAAATACGTCCGTCAATTACGGACGTAATTAGTGTGTGTGCACATACCCTAAGGGTATGTTCACACGGCCTATTTACGGACATAATTCGGGCGTTTTTGCCCCGAATTACGTCTGAAAATAGCGCCTCAATAGCGCTGACAAACATCTGCCCATTGAAAGCAATGGGCAGACGTTTGTCTGTTCACACGAGGCGTATATTTACGCGCCGCTGTCAAATGACGGCGCGTAAATAGACGCCCGCGTAGAAGAAGTGACCTGTCACTTCTTTGGCCGTAATTGGCGGCTATTCATTGACTCCAATGAATAGCAAAGCTAATTACGGCCGTAATTGACGCGGCGTTCAAGCGCCTGCACATGCCGGTACGGCTGAAATTACGGGGATGTTTTCAGGCTGAAACATCCCCGTAATTTCAGCCGTTACGGACCCCCGCCGTGTGAACATACCCTAATAGGGCTGTGCTGGGTCTAGTAAGACCCAGCAGCAGTCTGCCACTAACAGCACCCGGCGATCATGTGACCAGTCACATGATCACTGGGAGGAATAGAGACAGCGCCGCTGCTGCTGTCTCTATTCCTGTACACAGCGCGCATTCAGCGCTGTGTACAAGTGGTCCGAGAAGACAGAAGCAGCGAAAGCTGCTTCTATCCTCTCCTCATGGTCCCCGGCAGTCACTGACTGCCGGAGGCCCGACATTCAGCTGCCCGATCGCGCGGGCATAAAGTTAAAACCCGAGCCGTAGAAAGTCTATGGCTCGGGTTTTAAGGACCCGTCCCTGGCCGCTGGCCGTAAAAATACAGCCAGCGGTCGGAAACCAGTTAATGGCAGAGCGGGGAGATACCTCCCTGCTCTGCCGTAGTGTTCAGTGGCGTCCCGCTGTAGCAGCCATAGCGGCTGCTAGTGGAGCCTCCGGCCATGGTGGGGGCCCGTGCCGGCGGGCGACACGTGCCCCCTCATGCCGCGGGCCCCGTAGCAGCCGCTACTGCTGCTACGGCGGTAGTTACGCCACTGATGACATGTCAAAAGTTTGTCGAACATTTAGCTACACTTTAAACAAGAAACCCCTGTTCTTTTTAGGAAATTTAGAGGATCTAAATTCCTGTCTCTTGGGATTGGGTTTTCTATTGAACTTCCTGGGACAAAAGGAGTCTGGTTTGCTCTGGGTAGGAAACCCTTTCCTCCTATCAGATGCTTTTTCCAGGAGATCATCCAGTGGAGGACCAAACAAAAAATCTCCTGAACAAGGGATAGAACAAAGTTTCCCTTTTGAGGCTGCATCTCCCTTCCATGTCTTCGGCCATATAGCTCTTCTGGCTGAGTTGAATAGGGCTGCAGATCTAGCTGCCAGACGGACTGAGTCCACTGAGGCATCAGCCAAAAAGTCTGTGGCCTTAGACAAAACCGGGAGGGAAGCCAGTATCTAGATGATCCCTAGGAGTCTTGTCTCTGAGATGAAGTCCAACTGAGCTATCCAGATTTTAAAGTGACCTGGCTACACACGTGGCCGCAATACCAGGTTTAAAGGCCCCTGCAGAGGCTTCCCAGGTTATTTTTAGGTAATAGTCCACCTTCCTATCCATAGGATCGGGGAGGGAACACAGATCTTCAAAAGGTAAATCATTCTTCCTGGATATCTTCGCTACTGGGGCATCCAGTCTGAAAAAACTATCCCAGTCCTTACTTAAAGCGTAGCTAAACTTTCTCATAAAAACAAAATATTTAAACTGCTATTATGTCCCTCTATGTGAATACACTACTCCTAGCAATTTATTTTCACTTCAAAAGTACCTTTTTTTGCAGCTTTTTTTCTTGTGAAACCGTCCACATCTATTTTCTCACACTTCCGGATTCTGGCCAGTTACTAGGGGCGTGTCTTACTGTGTGTGATGTCTGCCAGTACTGTATGCAATATTCAATCTGCCCATAGTTCCCATCATGCACCTAAACAGCCAGCCAATCAGGAAAACCAAAGGTTCTTTTGCAGCACAGTTGTCTTTTGCACCTCACATCTTGGATTTACCATACCAGACATCTTCTCTACTCTACCAATGGTAAGTATCTAAAGTTGGTTTTATAAAGTATCTGACAGCACTCGGATATATACCTCCTCTCCCAGCATCTTCCTCTGCCTCCATATTCATGCATTTTTTCCCCTGCCTGCTCTCACTTCAGCCATACACTATGAAGTACAATATGGTCTGTACACAGTATATATATATATATATATATATATATATATATATATATATACACACACACATATACATACATACATATACACACACTATAAAGACAGCTCTGTATACACCAGGGGTCTCAAACTCGGCCGGGTAAGTGGGCCGCATATAGAAAAAAATGGGAAGTTGACGGGCCACATTACTTTCAAATTTGATACAATACAAAATTATTGTTAATCAATTAGTTATTTGAACTACTATAACACTATATTACTAGAATAATAATACTACATTACTATAATAGCGCTAGGTTTAAAATTTGAGATATTTCTCCACATGCTTATTTCAACAATCCAGCTTTCCAGTTTAAGTGTCGCCAAATGCAGTCCGGCTGCTCAGTTAGCACACATGTCAAGATTGGGCAGCCCCTTTTTAGATAGTGCCGCAGTGCCCTCTGTGGTTGCTGCCGCGGTGCCCTCTGTGGTTGCTGCCGCAGTGCCCTCTGTGGTTGCTGCCGCAGTGCCCTCTGTGGTTGCTGCCGCAGTGCCCTCTGTGGTTGCTGCCGCAGTGCCCTCTGTGGTTGCTGCCGCAGTGCCCTCTGTGGTTGCTGCCGCAGTGCCCTCTGTGGTTGCTGCCGCAGTGCCCTCTGTGGTTGCTGCCGCAGTGCCCTCTGTGGTTGCTGCCGCAGTGCCCTCTGTGGTTGCTGCCGCAGTGCCCTCTGTGGTTGCTGCCGCAGTGCCCTCTGTGGTTGCTGCCGCAGTGCCCTCTGTGGTTGCTGCCGCAGTGCCCTCTGTGGTTGCTGCCGCAGTGCCCTCTGTGGTTGCTGCCGCAGTGCCCTCTGTGGTTGCTGCCGCAGTGCCCTCTGTGGTTGCTGCCGCAGTGCCCTCTGTGGTTGCTGCCGCAGTGCCCTCTGTGGTTGCTGCCGCAGTGCCCTCTGTGGTTGCTGCCGCAGTGCCCTCTGTGGTTGCTGCCGCAGTGCCCTCTGTGGTTGCTGCCGCAGTGCCCTCTGTGGTTGCTGCCGCAGTGCCCTCTGTGGTTGCTGCCGCAGTGCCCTCTGTGGTTGCTGCCGCAGTGCCCTCTGTGGTTGCTGCCGCAGTGCCCTCTGTGGTTGCTGCCGCAGTGCCCTCTGTGGTTGCTGCCGCAGTGCCCTCTGTGGTTGCTGCCGCAGTGCCCTCTGTGGTTGCTGCCGCAGTGCCCTCTGTGGTTGCTGCCGCAGTGCCCTCTGTGGTTGCTGCCGCAGTGCCCTCTGTGGTTGCTGCCGCAGTGCCCTCTGTGGTTGCTGCCGCAGTGCCCTCTGTGGTTGCTGCCGCAGTGCCCTCTGTGGTTGCTGCCGCAGTGCCCTCTGTGGTTGCTGCCGCAGTGCCCTCTGTAGATAATGCAACACACCCCTAGATAAGGCCACGGTGCCCTCTGTAGAGGCTGCCCCAGTGCCCTCTGTAGAGGCTGCCCCAGTGCCCTCTGTAGAGGCTGCCCCAGTGCCCTCTGTAGAGGCTGCCCCAGTGCCCTCTGTAGAGGCTGCCCCAGTGCCCTCTGTAGAGGCTGCCCCAGTGCCCTCTGTAGAGGCTGCCCCAGTGATGTCAGGGGCTTGCCCAGAGCTGGAGTCCCAGGCAGAGCGCTAGTAGGCTCTTCCTGGGACTCCAGCTGTGCTCCTGACATCACTGGGACTCCTGCTCTGGGGAAGCCCATGACATCATTGTCGATGTATGGACAGCGATGTCAGAGGCTTCCCCAGAGTCCCGGAGCAGAGCCGATAATAGCGCTCTGCCCGGGACTCCGCTCTGGGGAAGACCCTGACACACTGTCCATATATGGGCAGCGATGTCAGGGAATTCCACAGAGTCCCGGAGCAGAGCCGACACCAGCGCTCTGCTCGGGACTCCGGCTCTGGGGAAGCCCCAGACATCGCTGTTCATATGTGGACAGCGATGTCAGGGAATTCCACAGAGTCCAGGAGCAGAGCCGACACCAGCGCTCTGCTCCGCTCTGGGCAAGACCCTGACACACTGTCCATATATGGGCAGCGATGTCAGGGAATTCCAGAGTCTCGGAGCAGTGCCGATACTAGCGGCTGTGTCCCGCGGGCCGCAGATGACAGCCCCAGGGGCCGCATGCGGCCCGCGGGCCGCGTGCTTGAGACCCCTGGTATACACTATACAGTATATACTATAAGGACAGCAGTGTACAGCACTGTATACAGTATACATACACTATAAAAAAATCGGTTGCGTAATACAGTAGCATTTTAGATCAGGAGATTTTCAAAATCTCATGTACACGTTGCTGTTTTGTCCGCGCGTAAATTGACAGCAGCAGATTTTACAATCTGCAGCATGCCTATTTTTGGTGCGGATGTTCCCTGTGTATTTCACCTCTTTCAATGCGAAAAGTGAAATTCTATCAAACACAAAAAACACATATCCACGTACTGAAATCCAAACTAAAATATGCCAGAGTCCGTGCAGATTTTATGCACAGATTTCAGTGTGTATACCTGTGGATTTTGATGTGGATTCTCCACATCTAAATACACTATGTGGAGGTACCCTTAGCCCTAATGCACACAACAGTGTATGCTGCATGAGTCCCGTCCATGATCCGTGGAAAAGATAGGACATGTTCACAACTTCAAAAAGGTGCAACGTTTCAATCCCACATTGGGATCTTTCTCAAGCAATGTGGGATTGAAACGTTGCACCTTTTTGAAGTTGTCTAAATAAACCGATTTCATACTTTGAACATGGAGTGCTGCAAGATCTTTATATATATATATATATATAAAAATTCCTAGGACCGGGTTTTACTTGCTTGGCACCCAAGCTTCACATGCCTTCTTTGTGAATGCTGCCATTTTTTGCTAGTGTATATATACACGCACACATATAGATATATATGCGCACACACACACACACACACACGTCTCATAACCTACTGTAGTGTTTATGGGAGCTGTGGCTATTTGGAAGGAGTATAGCAGTACAATTTAAAATATTGTAACCTGCTATTTGTGCAGGTTCTTTAAAGCAGGTGCAAGATCTGTAAAGGCGCGCACTGCTCCTTGAGAAGAAGTGAGGTCTGGCGCCGCCTATTTGTCCCCTCTTCCCCC
The DNA here is from genome assembly GCF_050947455.1 of Rhinoderma darwinii. NCBI lineage: Eukaryota > Metazoa > Chordata > Amphibia > Anura > Rhinodermatidae > Rhinoderma > Rhinoderma darwinii. The sequence continues at coordinate 90,343,954 of NC_134692.1, read as the reverse complement.
TGTCCACAGTACTGTAAACGGCAGTACCAGAGTGCAGGGAATAGAGTGACAGCTCTGCTGCTGTCCGGACTATAGTATGTGTGAGAGGCACTTCAATAGCAGAAGCATAGGTCTAGCGGCAGCTCCCTGTCCCCTCTTCCCCCTTTCCACAGTACTATAACCAGCAGCAACAGAGCGCAGGGAGGAGAAAGACAGCTCTGCTGCTGTCCGGACTACTGTATTTTATGAGAGGCGCTTCCGTAGCAGAAGCGCAGGTCTGGTGAGGGAGCCGCCGCTAGACCTGCGCTTCTGCTACAGAAGCACCACTCACACATACCATAGACCGGACAGCAAAAGAGCTGTCTTTCTCCTCCCTGCCGGTTACAGTACAGTGGAAAGAGGGGACAGGGAGGGGGCGCCAGACCTGCACTTCTGCTACGGAAGCGCCTCTCACTCATAGTATAGTCCGGACAGCAGCAGAGCGGCCATTCCCCTCCCTGCGCTCTGCTGCTGCCGGTTACTCTATAGAGAACTGTATAGTACATAGAGGCAGAGAGACCTTCCTGACGTCACGAATGGGGCGTGCACCTCCGACGTCAGGATGGGGCCACCACCCACCTGTACTCACAGGCAGCCGAGTCCGTACATCGATACATTCAAACGGTGTACGGATTTCTGCTAGCAACAGGAGAAATACAAGAAAAATTTTTTTGTCAAAAAGTGCCCATTTAAAACACATATAACACAAAAAGGAGCCCAAATTCATTAATAAAAGCATATTACAAAATATATTTATATTACACATGCTGCTAGAAAATAAAAAGTTGATTGAACATTTAGTTACGGCTTTAAATCCTCTTCAAAAGGGATATTTTCTCTTCAAAATTTTGGGAATGCCTAACTTTGCCAGTGTTCTTCCATTTCCTCCTAATGAGGCTGGCTATATTCCCATGAATAGGAAAGCTCCTCTGATTTCTAGGACCTAGGCCCTCAAACAATGTCCTGAATGGACCGGGGTTCCTTGGGGGCATCGATATTCAAAGTGTTCCGGACTGCTTTAAGAAGTTGGTCCACATCCCCTGCTGGAAATAGGTTTTCCCTCCCCCATTCTCCTCAAAAATCTCTTCAGAGGAATTAGAAACGCCTAGGCCTTGCATTCTCTAGCCAGATGAGGTGCTAGGAAGATCATGATTTTGTTTGAACTATATCTTTTATGCTTGAGGCAAGGCTGGTGGATTCCTCTGCCAGGATTTTATTTAACCCCTTTAGGACACAGCCTGTTTTGGCCTTGTGGACACAGCCTATTTTTTCAAATCTGACATGTGTCACTTTATGTGGTAATAACTCCGGAATGTTTTTACCTATCCAAGCGATTCTGAGATTGTTTTCTCGTGACATATTGTACTTTATGTTAGTGAAAACATTTGGTCGATAAATTCAATATTTATTTGTGAAAAACTTCAAATTTTAGCAAAAATTTGCAAAAATTAGCATTTTTCTAAATTTAAATGTATTTGCTTGTGAAACAGATAGTAATACCACACAAAATAGTTACTAGTTAACATCCCCTATATGTCTACTTTATGTTTGCATCATTTTTTTTCACGTACTTTTATTTTTCTAGGACGTTACGAGGCTTAGAACTTTAGCAGCAATTTCTCATATTTTCAATAAAATTTCAATAGGCCATTTTTTCAGGGACCAGTTCAGTTCTGAAGTGGCTTTGAGGGCCTTATATATTAGAAAGTCCCCATAAATCCTCCCATTTTGAAAACTGTACCCCTCAAGGTATTCAAAACCACATTCAGAAAATATTTTAACCCTTTAGGCGTTTCACAGGAATTAAGGCAAAGTAGAGGTGAAATTTACAAATTTCATTTTTTTTGCCGAAATTCATTTGTAATAAAAAAAAATCTGTAACACAGAAGGTTTTACCAGAGAAACGCAGCTCAATATTTATTGCCCAGATTCTGCAGATTTTAGAAATATCCAACATGTGGCCCTAGTGTCCTAATGGACTGAAACACAGGCCGCAGAAGCAAAGGAGCAGCTAGTGGATTTCGGGGCCTCCTTTTTTTAGGAATGTATTTTAGGCACTATGTCAGGTTTGAGGAGGTCTTGTGGTACCTAAACAGCCGAAACCCCCCCAAAGTGACCCCATTTTGGAAACTACACCCCTCAAGGCATTTTTCTAGGGGTATAGTTAGAATTTTGACCCCACAGTTTTTTTGCAGAATTTAGTGGAATTAGTCTGTGAAGATGAAAATCACCTATTTTTCTGTGGAAACATAGAATTTTTTCATTTTTACAAGGAATAAAGGAGAAAAAGCACCCCAAAATTTGTAAAGCAATTTCTCCCGATTACGGCAATACCCCATATGTGGTCGTAAACTGATGTTTGGACCCACAGCAGGGCTCAGAAGGGAGGGAGCGCCTTTTGGATTTTGGAGCGCAGATTTTGCTGGATTGGTTTTCAGTGCCATGTCGGGTTTGCAACGCCCCGGAGGGACCAAAACAGTGGAAACCCGCCAAAAGTGACCCCATTTTGGAATCTACACCCCTCAAGGAATTTTTCTAGTGGTATAGTGATCATTTTGGCCCCTCAGGATCTTTTTTAGAGCTAGGGTGACCAAAAAACAGCGATTTTGGCGCTTTCAATTCTTTATTTATTACAGCGTTCACCGTGCGCAATAAATTACGTTTTAATTTATTCTGCCGGTCGGTACGATTACGCCGATACCATATGTGTATAGTTTTTTTTACGTTTTGCAGCGTTTGCACAATAAAATGAAGTTTCTATAAAATAATTTATTTTCTGGGACACGCTATTCTGAGCCGTAACTTTTTTATTTTTTCGTCAAAAAAGCTGAGGGAGGTCTTGTTTTTTGCGGGACGGGTTGTAGTTTTTATTGGTACCATTTTGGGGTAAATGCGACTTTTTGATCACTTTTTATTCTATATCTTGGGAGGGGTGGTGACCAAAAAATAGCGATGCTGACAGTTTTCCGTTTATTTTGTTTGCGGCGTTCACCGTGCGGAAAAATTAACATTATAGTTTCATAGATTGGCTCGTTACGAACGCGGCAATACCAAATATGTGTACTTTTTTTTAACGTTTTCATTTTTTCCCTATAATAAATGACTTATTATAGGAAAACAAAACCTTTTATTTTTACACTTTTATAAAACATTTTTATTAACTTTTTTTTTTACTTTTTACACTTTATATTTTTGTTTATTAACTTTTCTATTACTTTTTACACTTTCTTTTTTTGACCTGCAGCTCTGATCGCTGCTGGAATACATTTCACTACCTAGGTAGTGTAATGTATTCCAACTGTCAGTGTGACGTCACAGTCACTCTGACAGTTGGTCTACGAGGATCAGCAGAGGCTGATCCTCATAGGCTGACATACATGGCAGACTTGGGGGCCGTTGTCTGGCCCCCGGGTGCCATCACAAGCATCAGAAGCCCCCACGATTGCATGGGGGCTGCTGATGCGCTACAAACACGCTACATGCGGAGATCGCAATCGAGCCCCGCATGTAACGGGTTAATTGCCGAAATCAGCGGCGATGAGCCGCTGATCGGCAACACTGGTGAGTGTCAGCTGTCGGGGACAGCTGATCTCCAAGTTCCCGATGCACACTGTCGCCGACAGTGTGCATCGGGAACGGCACAGTGACTTTCTGTCACTCTGACAGGAAGCCTATCAGGACCAGCCGAAGGTTGGTCCTGATGGGCTTCTGTCCGTGGCAGACCCGGAAGCCATTGTTTGGCTTCCGTTTGCCATACTAACTATCGGCAGACCCCGCGATTTCGGGCGGGGGTCTGCCGATATGTTAGAAACCCCTAAAATTCGGCGATTGCACCCGATCGCCGAATTTAAGGGGTTAATGCGCCGAAATCAGCGGCAAAGGACCGCTGGCCGGCAAGAGGGGAGTGTCAGCTGTCGGCGACAGCTGACCTCCTGGTTCCCGGTGCACACTGTCGCCGACAGTGTGCACTGGGATTAACTCAGTAACTGTACGTCCTCGTGCGGGAAGTAACTTCCCGCAACGACGTACAGTTACGTCCTGGTGCGGGTAGGGGTTAAACAAAGCTGGCATAACCGTTTTTGATAAGAGGCTGCTAGCTTCCTACAACACACAGCACATTCTTTGCTGCGAGCCTTGTCCAACTTCTTCCTGCGACCCTCTCTGACCTAGGAAACATGCAATATACAAGGAAGGACAAAATCAATAAATGGGAAAAAATAGTTTTTTCCTACCATGCTTCCTAGAAGATCCCATGCCATTTAAAGTTCCGGACTGGAGCATTTTGCTGGGTCTGATCGCTCAGGTCGTTCCACGCGTCCTGCTGCTTCTCCTGGAGCTTCCATGCTGGTTGCTTTGTTGGAGAAGAAGCCATCTTAGTTCAGGCCTAAAATAGGCCTAGGACTGGCTGGGGAGTCTCCCATGCTACAACGCGATGTAGCCCCTCCTCCCCACCTGGACCGCCGAAGCACCGCTTCCTGGGACGTCCGCACGTCATGCCCACCGGAAGGAACGTGCGCCACGACCGGAAGTGGTCCATTTAGTGATTCGGAAGTGGCCGAACGCGGGGTCACGAGTCCTGGCTCCCTCTCTGCAAACTGGAGCCAGGCCTGACCCCAGGAGAGCTTCTCCCCCCCCAGAGAAGACCTCACCCGCGGCGGGAACCTACCACCTCCGCAGAGGGAAGCGGTGACCGGGTGTGGAGGGAGTACAAGCTCCAGACCACAGGTTGCTTCCTAAGAGGATTACACCTTCAGAAGACCTCCAGGAATACAGGCGAGTACCTGCTGGAGGGTCTGCAATCCTGGAGAGAGTGCCTTGATCCCACAGGAAAATCCCATCCGGAGAACAGGAAACCTGACACCGTGTGTGGAGAGGTGTGTCCTTTTTTATATAGTCAGGCTTCCTGTCCAGCAAATGGGATGTCTCTAGGGGTGCTGTCATAGGTGAAAGTGTAAACATGTAATATAAAAAATAAAATATACAAGGAAGGCCAAAATTAATAAATGCAAAAAGGTTTGTTTGTGCTACCATGCTTCCTAGAAGATCCTGGGTCCGATCCCTCAGGTCGTTTAGCGCGTCCTGCTACTTCCCCTGGAGCTTTCATACTGGTTGCTTGGTTGGAGAATGAGCCATCTTGGTTAAGACCTAAAATATGCCTAGAAATGGCTGGGGAGGCTCCCTGACTATGACGCGTTGTAGCCCTTCCTTCCCATATGGGTCGCCGTAACACCGCTTCCTGGGACGTCCACGCATCATTGCAGTGAGCCGTAAGCGGCCGAACACTGGGCCATGAGTCCTGGCTCCCTCTCTGTAAACTGGAGCCAGGCCTGACCCCATGAGAAACCCCTCCCCAAAGAGGAGACTCCACCCGCGGCGGGAGCTTACCACCTCCGTAGAGGGAAGCAGTGACCGGGAGAGGAAGGGGATAGCAGCCCCAGACTTAAAGAGGCTCTGTCACCACATTATAAGTGCCCTATCTCCTAGAAAAGGAGATAGGCGCTATAATGTAGGTGACAGTAATGCTTTTTATTTAAAAAAACAATCTATTTTTACCACTTTATTAGCGTTTTTAGATTTATGCTAATGAGTTGCTTAATGCCCAAGTGGGCGTATTTTCACTTTAGACCAAGTGGGTGTTGTACAGGGGAGTGTATGACGCTGACCAATCAGCATCATGCACTCCTCTCCATTCATTTACACAGCGCATAAGGATCCTGTTAGATCGCTATGTGCTGTCTTATACTTACACATTAACAATACTGAAGTGTTTAGACAGTGAATAGACATTCCACGGAATGTCTATTCACAATCTCTGCACTTCGTTACTCTGTCTGTGGTAGTTACAGCAGAGGACGCGTAATCTCACGGTAAATGACAGGTTACCACGAGATCTCGCTTCCTCGGCTGTAACTACCATAGAAACAGTAACGAAGTGCAGAGATTGTGAATAGACATTCCGTGGAACACTTCAGTATTCTTAATGTGTAAGTATAAGATAGCACATAAGGATCTAACAGGATCCCTATGTGCTGTGTAAATTAATGGAGAGTAGTGCATGATGCTGATTGGTCAGCATCATACACTCCCCTGTACAATGCCCACTTGGTCTAAAGAGAAAATACGCCCACTTTGGCATTAAGCAACTCATTAGCATAAATCTAAAAACGCTAATAAAGTGGTAAAAATAGATCGTTTATTTAAATAAAAAGCACTGCTGTCACCTACATTATAGCGCCAATCTCCTTATGTAGGAGATAGGGCACTTAAAATGTGGTGACAGAGCCTCTTTAACCCTTTCAGGACCGAGCTCATTTTGGCCTTCAGGACCAGCCCCATTTTTTCAAATCTGACAAGTCAATTTATGTGGTAATAACTCTAGAATGGTTTTGCCTATCCAAGCGATTCTGAGATTGTTTTCTCGTGACATATTGTACTTTATGTCAGTGGAAAAATTTGGTCAATAAATTCATTCCTTATTTGTGAAAAACACCAAAATTTAGAGAAAATTTGCAAAAATTATGATTTTTCTAATTTTAAATGTATCTGCTTGTAAAACAGATAGTAATACCACCCAAAATTGTTACTATTTCACATTTTCCATATGTCTACTTTATATTTGCATCGTTTTTTGAACATTATTTTATTTTTCTAGGACGTTACAAGACTTAGAACTTTAGCAGCAATTTCTCACATTTTCAAGAAAATTTCAAAAGGCGATTATTACAGGGACCAGTTCAGTTCTGAAGCGGCTTTGAGGGCCTTATGTACTAGATAGACCCCATAAATCACCCCATATTAAAAACTGCACCCCTCAAAGTATTTAAAACAGCATTCAGAAAGTTTCTTAACCCTTTAGGCGCTTCACAGGAATTAAAGCAAAGTAAAGGGGAAATTGACAATTTTTTTTTTTTGCGGAAATTCATTTATAATAAAAAAAATTTTGTAACACAGAAGGTTTTACCAGAGAAACATATTTATTGCCCAGATTCTGCAGTTTTTAGAAATATCCCACATGTGGCCCTTGTGTGATAATGGACTGAACCACCGGCCTCAGAAGCAAAAAAGCACCTAGTGGATTTTGGGGCCTCCTTATTTTAGAATCTATTTTAGGCACCATGTCAGGTTTGAAGAGGTCTTGTAGTGCCGAAACCGTGGAAATCCCCCAAAAGTGACACGGTTTTAGAAACTACACACCTCAATGAATTTATCTAGGGGTACAGTTTGCATCTTGACCCAACAGGTCTTTTGCTATATTTATTGGAGTTTGTCTGTGAAAGTGAAAATCTACTTTTTTTCTGAAAAAAATATTTGCAAGGAATAAAGAATAAAAAGCACCCCAAAACTTGTAAAGCTACTTCTCCCATTTACGGCAACACCCCATATGTGGTACTAAACGGCTGTTTGGACCCACGGCAGAGCTCAGAAGGGAAGGAGCGCCATTTGGATTTTGAAGCGCAGATTTTGCTGGATTGGTTTTCAACGCCATGTCGCGTTTGCAATGCCCTGGCGGGAGCAAGACAGTGGAAACCCCCCAAAAGTGACCCCATTTTGAAGACTACACACCTCAAGGAATTTTTCTAGGGGTATAGTTAGCATTTTGACCCCACAGTTTTTTTGCTGAATTTAGTGGAATTAGGCAGTGAAAATGAAAATCTACTTTTTTCTGAAAAAACATAGAAATGTTTAATTTTTACAATGCATAAAGGAGAAAAATCACCCCAAAATTTGTAAAGTAATTTGTCCTTATTACAGCAATATGCCATATGTGGTAATAAACTGCTGTTTGGACGCACGGCAGTACTCAGGAGGGAAGGAACAATATTTGTATTTTTTAGCTCAAATTTAGCTGGAATGGTTTTCGGGTGTCATGTCACATTTGCAAAGCCCCTGAGGTACCAAAACAGTGGAAACCTGCTAAAAGTCCCTTTAGGGTACTGGAACGAGTGATCATTAGGTCGCTGGTACAATACACTAGTATAATATCATTTTTAACAGCGCGATCCTGTCCATTAGTACCGGGTGTCAGCTGTAATACACAGCTGACACCTGCAGAATATGGAGCGGGCGGAGCGCATGAGCCTGCTCCATATATAACCCTCCGCACCACAACATGCTATTAAGTCGTGGTGCGCGAAGGCGTTAATGTGCAGCGGATGGTGCAAAGTGAAAATTAAAATTTTTCACTGATATGTCCAGTTTGTGCCACTGAAGACAAATACCTCATACAATGTTGAGCGGGTTCTCCCGGATATAAAATATCATATATGTGGACGTAAGCTGGTGTTTGGGCACGCTGTGGGACTCAGATGGGAGGGAACGCCATTTGGTTTTTGAAGCACAGATTTTGCTTGGTGACTGTTCTGTTTGGGGTTTTGCTAGTATTTCGGTTTATAATGTGGTGGCATATGTAACCTGTGCGGAAACATCAGGGGTATAATAAGAGGGTATAATAAGAGGGTATAATAATTTGGTAAATAAATAATCCGCAGATATGTGGCCGATGTCGCACTGATAAATGACGCCCGATCTTATTCGCTTTTGGACACTGCACAATTTCTGTCGCTATATTCCGAGAGCCAGAACTTTTTTTTATTTTTTCTTCACCGGAGCCGTGCGAGGGCTTATTTGTAGAGGGACAATCTGTAGTTTTCATTGGTACCATTTTAGGGTACATGTGATTTTTTTTTATCACTTTGTATTAGATTTTTTTTGGCAAGCAAAGTGACAAAAAAAAACATAAAATCTGACAATGTTATTTGTCTTTTTTTTTTTTTTTACAGTGTTCACCGTGCGCTATAATTGACATTTGACTTTATTCTGCGGGTCGATACGATTACGGCGATATCATATGTATATAGTTTTTTTATGTTTTGTGGCGTTTGCGCAATAAAATCACTTTTCGATAAAATTATTTATTGTTTGTGTCACCATATTCTGAGAGCCATAACTTTTTTATTTTTCAGTCAAAAAAGCGGTGTAAGGGCTTGTTTTTTGCGGGACGGGTTGTAGTTTTTATTGGTACTATTTTGGAGTACATGCGACTTTGATCATTTTTTATTCTATATTTTGGGAGGGTTGATGACCAAAAAATAGTGATTCTGACATTGTTTTTTAATTATTTTTTTCGCGGTGTTCACCGTGCGGGAAAAATAATATTATAGTTTTATAGTTTGGCTCGTTACGAACGCGGTGATACCAAATACGTGTACTTTTTTTTAACATTTTCATTTTTTTCCTATAATAAAAGACTTATTATAGGAAAAAAAGCATCTTTTGTTTTTGTAACGTTTATAACTTGTTTTTACACTTTTATAAAACATTTTTATTACTTTATTTTTTACTTGAAGACTGGAAGCACTGATCGCTGCTATAATACATTACACTACCTAGGTAGTGTAACGTAATATTATAAACGGTCAGTGTGACGCTGAGAGTCACACTGACAGAAAGCTTATGCGGACCGGCCTCCGGCTGGTTCTCATAGGCTGCTGTGCATGGCAGACCCGGGGGCCGTTGTATGGCCTCCCGTTCTGCCTTATAACGGACTGCAGCACCCGCAATCTGTCCCCGGGAAAGTTTGTTGTAGCAACAAACTTTCCAGTTTGTTGTAGCAACAAACTTTCCCTGCGATCACATGACCGGGACCTGAACCAATTAGGTCCCGGTCATGTCTCCGGGACCAGAGGAAGGGGATAACCGCGCGATCCTGGTGTCAGCGCTACTCTGACATCCGGATCGTGCTTTTAACACCCACCGTGAATTCACGTCGGCGCTGCACAGAGCCCAGCAAGTGCCGACGTGAATTTACTGTGGGCGGTCGGGAAGCGGTTAAGGTTGCTCCCTAAGAGTCTTACACCTTCAGAATAGCCCCAGGAACACAGGTGAGTATCTGCAATCTTGGAGAGTGTGTCTTGACCACAGGACAATCCCATCCGGAGGACAGGAAACCTGACCGTGTGTGGAGAGGGGTGTCATTTTTTTATATCATCAGGCTTCCTGTCCAGCGAATGGAATGTCTCTCCAGGGGTACGATCATAGGTGAAAGGCTAAAAAGGTATTACCGACTTATACTGCCCAATGGAGGCCAAAAGGACACTGTTTTGGCCTCATCTGTATAACGGGAGCCTATGGGTATGTTTGATGTATGCACCAGGAGCATTCCTGACAAGTCAAACGTGCAGAAGAAATATGGGCCTTAACTCCTTAACTAGCAGCTGCTAGTTCGCGCAGGACGGCGGATGTATCCGTCCTGTGATGGCGCGGGTACTGCCAGTGTACCCACGCGATCAGCGGCAGGAGCACGGCTGTTATACACAGCCTGGCTCCTGCTGCAACTGCCGGAATCGAAGCACGCGCCGAATCCGGCAGTTTAACCCATTAAATGCCGCTGTCAATAGTGACAGCGGCATTTAATGTGTTTGACAGAGGGAGGGAGCTCCCTCTGTCACCCGATCGGCTCCCCCGCAAACAAATCGCGGGTCGCCGTCGGGTTTCCATGACAGCCGGGGGTCTAACAAAGACCCCCAGGTCTGCCTTCAGCATCTGCCTATTAGGCAATGCCAGAGGCATGACCTAATAGGTTGCCTGTCAGTTTTACTCTGACAGGCAATAATGCTTCCGTATACTAAGTATACCAAAGCATTATATATGCGATCGGCACATCGCATAGTGAATTGTCCTGATGGGACTTTAAAAAAAATGACAATCAGTTAAATAAAGTTGGTGAAAAAGAAAAAAAAAAAAATTACAGTCAAAGTCAAATAAATCTACCTTTTTGGCCCAAAAAGTGGTTTTATTTAGTAAAACTGTCAAAACAAATCACGCATACACATATATGGTATTCCAGCGATCGTAACAACTTGACCAATAAAATGAACACATTAATTAAACCGCCGGATGAACGGCGTCCAAAGAAAACGCAAAAAACGGCAAAATTCTCTCTTTTCTCCCATTCCCCCCATAAAAAATAAAATAAAAGTTAATCTACAAGTCCTATGTACCCCAAAATAGTACTAATGAAAACTACACATTGGCCCGCAAAAATCAAGCCCACGTACGGCCACATCGACGGAAAAATAAAAACATTACGGCTCTTGGAATGCGGCGATGCAAAAACAAGTAATTTTTTTCCAAAAGGGTTTTTATTGTGCAAACGTAGGAAAAACATAAAACCTCTACATATTTGGTATCCCCGTAATCGTGCCGACCCATAGAATAAAGTTAACATGTTATTTACGCTGCATAGTAAACGGCGTAAATTTATAACGTGAAAATCAATGCTGGAATAGCTGCTTATTTTCAATTCTCTCCTAAAATAAAGTTAATAAAAGTTAATCAATATATTATAAGCGTCTAAAAATGGTACAATTACAAAATACAACTCGTCCCGCACGACTCTTGGAATGCGACCGTGAAAAAACAAAAAATAATCCTTGGTCATTAACGTGTAAAATGGCCCGGTCATTAAGGGGTTAAACGTAACAGAAGAAAAACATCAATAAAATGAACATAAATTAAGAATGGAAACAATTACCATCAGGACAGCTGCATGTAGGCTTGTACACGTTGAGGATTAGGTCAAGATTTAGGTGCGAATTTTGCGCCTAAATCCTGACACAATTCACTGGCATTCCACCAGCAATGCATGTAAATGGGATATTTTAAAGAGGCTCTGTCACCAGATTTTGCAGCCCCTATCTGCTATTGCAGCAGATCGGCGCTGCAATGTAGATTACAGTAACGTTTTTATTTTAAAAAAAACGAGCATTTTTGGCCAAGTTATGACCATTTTTGTATTTATGCAAATGAGGCTTGCAAAAGTACAACTGGGCGTGTTGAAAAGTAAAAGTACAACTGGGCGTGTATTATGTGCGTACATCGGGGCGTTTTTACTACTTTTACTAGCTGGGCGTTGTGTATAGAAGTATCATCCACTTCTCTTCATAACGCCCAGCTTCTGGCAGTGCAGATCTGTGACGTCACTCACAGGTCCTGCATCGTGTCAGACGAGCGAGGACACATCGGCACCAGAGGCTACAGTTGATTCTGCAGCAGCATCGGCGTTAGCAGGTAAGTCGATGTAGCTACTTACCTGCAAACGCTGATGCTGCTGCAGAATCAACTGTAGCCTCTGGTGCCGACACGATGCAGGACCTGTGAGTGACGTCACAGATCTGCACTGCCAGAAGCTGGGCGTTGTGAAGAGAAGTGGATGATACTTCTATACACAACGCCCAGCTAGTAAAAGTAGTAAAAACGCCCCGATGTACGCACATAATACACGCCCAGTTGTACTTTTACTTTTCAACACGCCCAGTTGTACTTTTGCAAGCCTCATTTGCATAAATACAAAAATGGGCATAACTTGGCCAAAAATGCTCGTTTTTTAAAAATAAAAACATTACTGTAATCTACATTGCAGCGCCGATCTGCTGCAATAGCAGATAGGGGTTGCAAAATCTGGTGACAGAGCCTCTTTAAGTCCTATTCACATGCTCCGGGGGGGAATCAGCATGGAACAATGAATACGCAGGTTTTAAAATCTGCAGCATGTTTATTATTGCAGTGAAAACGATTTGTATTCAGGACCGATACTTTTACGTTTTTCATGTGGTCCTCTGCGGAGTAGGCGAATAATCATACATGGCAGAAATTTCTGTGAATTTCGAAAATTAGTTCCGTACATCTGAATGTGGCCATTTCTGCAGCATGCGCATGAACTTTTAGAAACACTATTCAGGGGTATAGAACAGTGTCTGCTGCGATTCATGACCCACAACAACACGGCGTTGTAACATATTTTGTTGGAATGAGAAAATTAACAATTATGACCATACTAACAAAATAGATTATGCTATTCTCCATATTGGTTGTTTTCCCCTCTCACCATTTACACTTTACTAATGAAGCTACTGTAACTGATGAGTCAAATCATAGCCATTTACATACATCAATTATTAATATAATCAGACTCTTGGTTGGATTGCAACAATAATCGCTAAGAGTAGACGGATCTGAGACAGACTGTTTCTTTTCAGCTCCTAACTTACGTGTCCCATAAAGATGAGCATTACATGTCCAGTAATGCAACCATGCAATTTTTTACCGATCTTTGGGAAGGTCACATAATCCCCGCCCCCCGCTTCACACACAGGAACTTATATGTAAATGAAATCAACAGCAAAACAGGCATTTAGTCACTTCCTCAGTGATTTTACAGGCATCCAAACAGTTCAGTACAACACATAGAAAAAAACCAAAAACAACTTACATCAAGCTCAAAGAACAGATCTTTTTCTTTGCTTGCAATTTCATAATCGGCCCTCAGTGCCAAGTCATGAATCTTGGTGCACTCACCCAAATCCATCCTCTGGTGA
>NC_134692.1:90173060-90323060 GCF_050947455.1 Rhinoderma darwinii | reverse complement strand
TTACGGCGGTCATTAGTGGGCTTTATTCTAGAGCGCCGCTATTCTACGTCGCTGCTGTAGAATAAAGTAAACAGAGCAGGGAGCCGTGAAATCTCCCTGCTCTCAGCTGCCAGAGGCAGCTGAGGGCTGGGGGCGTGCCTGCTCTGCCGGGTGAGATCGATATTAGTATCGATCTCACCCGTTTAACCCTTCAGATGCGGTGCACAATAGCGAGCACCGCATCTGAATGGTTTTGGAGAGAGGGAGGGAGCTCCCTCTCATCTCACTGACACCCGGCGATAAAATCGCCGAGTGTCTGTGTCTTCCATGGCAGCCGGGGGTCTAATAAAGACCCCCAGGTCTGCCTGGAGCGAATGCCTGCTAGATCATGCCGCAGGCATGACCTAGCAGATGCCTGTCCGTTTTAAACGGACAGGCAGTAATACACTGCAATACAAAAGTATTGCAGTGTATTATAATAGCGATCGGAGGATAGTGAAGTCCCCTAGTGGGACTAGTAAAAAAGTAAAAAAAAGTTTAATAAAGTTAATTAAAAAAACAAGTTAAAAAAAATAAAAATGAAAAACCCAGCTTTTCCCCTTACAAAATGCTTTACTATTAAAAAAAACTACAATAAAGCAAAAAAGTTACACATATTTGGTATCGCCGCGTCCGTAACGACCCCGACTATAAAGCTGTTACATTATTTAACCCGCACTGTGAACGCCGTAAAAAATAAAATAAAAAACAATGGAAAAATTGCTGTTTTCTGTTAATCCTGACTTTAAAAAAATGTGATAAAAAGTGATCAAAAAGTCGCATCTACTCTCAAATGGTACCAATAAAAACTACAAGTCTTCCCGCAAAAAACAAGACCTTATACAGCTATGCCGACGCAAAAATAAAAAAAGTTACAGCTCTTTGAATGTGACAATGTAAAAATGTAAAAAATGGCTTGGACATTAGGGCCCAGAATGCAAGCAGGGGGAAGGGGTTAAAACATGGCACACAAAAACAAATACTTTTGAAAAAAAAAATATGTTTTTACTGTGTAAAAGTAGTAAAACATACAAAATCTATATAAATTTGGAATCGCCACAATCGTAATGACCCACTGAATAAAGTTATTATCTATACCACACAGTAAACGGGCGTAAATCTAAGACGCAAAAAAAGAGTGGCGAAATTGATGGTGTTTTTTCTGTTACCTCCCAAAAAAGTTAAATAAACGTTAATCAATAAATTATATGTACCCCAAAACAGCGCTATTAAAAAATACAACTTGTCCCGCAAAAAACAAGACCTTATACAGCTATGTCAACGCAAAAATAAAAAAGTTAGAGCACTTGGAATGCGACGATGGAAAACGCAAAAAATAGCTTGGTCATTAAAGTGGAGCTAAACGTTTGACAAACTTCTGACATGTCTTAGTGACATGATTGGTGGGGGTCCGAGCACTGAAACCCCCACTAATCGTTAGAACGAATAAGCTGAGCGCTCGTGTGAGTGCTCAGCCGCTTCGTGTCTGTTCAGCTTTTTCCAGAAAGCCGATGTATCGGAGTACGGGCTCATAGACTTTCTATTAAATCCATACACCGATACATTTATTTCCAGAAAAGGCCAAACAGACACGAAGAGGCTGAGCGCTCACAGGAGCGCTTCAGCTTCTGCGTTCTAGCGATTGGTGGGGGTCTCCGTGCTCGGACCCCCACCAATACAAACTTCTGACTTGTCATGACAGGTCAGAAGTTTGTCAAACCTTTAGCTACACTTTAAGGTTTAAAATAAACTGGTCATTAAGGGGTTAAATTACAAACTCAGCTTAACTACACTTGTGTACCTAATGTATCCTCACAATGGAGCAGCTGGAAGCTAATTCCACGTGTAGTAAAGTAGAAGCCGCCAGATGGCGCGGCACAATATACGAGCGCCTCCCCGCACTTTCCGATGCGCACTGTATGAGCTATCACAGGAACTTGTGGTTGTTATTATTATTATTATTCGGCCTTAAGGCCCAGGTGCTATGTGCAGGCCTCACTACAACTACTCCTAATACCCCCATCACTGTGCCCCCCGGAGGCCTAAGCCGACACACTCACCATCCCGGGCCGTGCCCATAAGCTGGTCCAGCAGGGCTCTCATCTGGGCCTGAGCCGACATGACTGCTGCTGAGCGGCTTCTGCCTGCCCAGGCACACTTCTCCCTCGCTGACGACTATCCTCCCAAAACCCAATCAGGCGACCCTCAGCGGAGGATTATGGGAAACCAGAGAGACCGGAAGTAGAGATTCCGGGATCTTCAGGGTCTGTGCGGCAAAAAGGCAGCCCGAACTTTTGTTCCGCCTCTCCTGCCTGAATGTGAATATTGAAGTTGCTACACGGGTGAGTTCAGCAAGACTTTTAGGCATAATGAGGCAAGTCGTTCTGCTGGAGCTGGGAGTTTCATGGTAATGTCCACGACACTCATACCATCGGGCTGTCAGAGCGTGAAGAGAGTTTTAGTATTACTGCAGTTTGAAAGCGACAGGTTGTGTCAGCATTGTCGTTCTGGAAGTGACGCAGTGTCGCCGTCTATGGTTGGGACCGGATAGCGTGGTGCAGGAAGTGTTTAGGGTACGAGTGATGCGGTCCCCTCAGATTGTTGTGATTCTGATCAAGTATTACACTGATATGTTTGTTCTCCTTCTCTGTTGAAGTGCTGGTCATTTATGGGGCACAGTATCTGCAATTAACGCTTTTACTCCAGGCCAAGAATTCTAATGATTACAAATGTTGTTGCTCTACTAACCGCTTATAAACTTAGGCCACAGGTCATATGTATGAAACAGACAGATAAAAAAAGATATGATGCTGATTTTAAGAGAAAATTGCCTCTGAGTCCAGGTGGTTTTTGAAACAGATTTTGAGGCGTATTTTTGGTGTTTTTGACTTGTTCACACTAAGGGTATGTTCACACGACAGCGTCTGTAACGGCCGAAATTACGGGGCTGTTTTCAGGAGAAAACAGCCCCGTCATTTCAGCCGTAACGACATGTGCAGGCGCTTGAACACCGCGTCCATTACGGATGTAATTGGCGCTGCTTTTCATTGGAGTCAATGAATTACGCCCCAAGACGTGACAGGTCACTTCTTTGACACGGGCGTCTATTTACGCGCCGTCTTTTGACAGCGGCGCGTAAATATACGCCTCGTGTGAACAGACAAACGTCAGCCCATCGCTTTCAATGGGCAGATGTTTGTCAACGCATTCAAGCTGTAATTTCGGACGTTAATACGCCCGATTTACGTCCGTAATTAGTGTGTGTGTGAACATACCCTAAGGCTGGATTCACACGACCATGTTACGTCCGTAATGTACGGAACGTATTTCGGCCGGAAGACCCGGACCGAACACACTGCAGGAAGCCGGGCTCCTAGCATCATACTTATGTACGATGCCAGGAGTCCCTGCCTCTCCGTGGAACTACTGTCCCGTACTGAAAACATGATTACAGTACGGGACGGTTGTCCTGCAGAGAGGCAGGGACTCCTAGCATCGTACATAACTATGATGTTAGGAGCCCGGCTCCCTGCAGTGTGTTCGGTCCGGGTTTTCCGGCCGAAATACGTTCCGTCCATTACGGACGTAACATGGTCGTGTGAACCCAGCCATAGGGTATGTGCACACGAGAAGTGTCTTTTACGTCTGAATATACAGACTGTTTTCAGGAGAAAACAGCTGCCTCGTTTCAGACGTAAAAGCTCCTCCTCGCATTATGCGAGGCGTCTTTGACGCTCGTAAATCTTGAGCTGCTCTTCATTGACTTCAATGAAGAACGGCTCAAATTAAGTTGCAAAGCAGTGTCCTGCATATAATGTATATAAGTGTCCTGCACTTCTTTTGCCGAGGCAGTCAATTTACGCGTCGTCGTTTGACCGTAGTCGAACAACGACGCGTAAATGACAGGTTGTCTGCACAGTACGTCGGCAAACCCATTCAAATGACTGGGCAGATGTTTGCCAACGTATTGTAGCCCTATTTTCAGACGTAAAACGAGGCATAATACGCCTCGTTTACGTCTGAAAATAGGTCGTGTGAACCCAGCCATAGTTTTTTGCAGGCAGAAAAATCCGCCTCAATTCTCAATTTTTTCAGGAAGTGGCTAGTTCATACAGAGGTCTTTGGCGCTGTTTTTGACCCAAAAACCACTTCGGAAACTGCACCAAAAAACGGCCGAAATCGCCTCCCATTGAGGTCAATGGGAGGCGGAGGCGTTTTCTTTCCCAAGACGGAAAAAAAACGTTCGCAGGAAAAATAAGTCATTCTCTCTCCCCGCGTTTTGACCTCCCATTGACAACAGGTCAGTTCACACAGAGTTTTTTATTTTCACCTGCCTGTCCTTTCTTGCCTCGTTTTTTTTGCCCGCGGCCATAAAAAATGTTTTCTCGGCCTCCCATTGATTTCAATGAGAGGTCAGAGGCGGAAGAGCATGTCGTTGTTTTTTTTTACCGCGAGCATCTAAAAGCCGTCGTGGAAAAAAAACGCCTCCGCCTCCCATTAAAATCAACGGGAGGCGGTTTTTTTTAAATTTTTTTGGCGCAGATTCTGAAGCGGTTTCCGTACAATGTGTGTACAAACTGTGGTCAATAAAAGAGGGTGGGGGCCGATTAAAAGCGGTTGAACTTCTTTAACCCCTTCCCGACATTTCCCTTTTGGATACGTCATGGAAAGCTAGTGCTTCCCACATTTTGCCGTATCCAAACGACAAATGCTGAGCCGGTGCCATCATTGCCGGATGTCCTCGGTATCTTACAGCTGACATCCGACTGTAATGACGGAGACCGAAATTAGCTTTGATCCCCGCCATTAACCCCTTAAATGCAGCGCTCAAACGCAATCACTGCATTTAAGCTGTTTGCAGTTGCTGGGGTTCCGGTGGCTGCAATGGCAACCAGAGGCCTAATACTGGCCTCCCGGTCTGCCTAGCACGGAAGCTGTTCAGGACCCGCCCGGCAGTGGAGCCTGAACGGCTTCCGTAGCCGCCAGGAAGATAGTGCCGGCTCAGCAGCTGAGCCGTTGTCATCATCGGTGGATGTCAGCTGTATGTTTCAGCTGATATCCACCTGTAACGGCAGGAACTGGAGCTAGCGCCGATCCCTGCCATTAACCCCTTAGATGGAGCGATC
The DNA here is from genome assembly GCF_050947455.1 of Rhinoderma darwinii. Taxonomy (NCBI): domain Eukaryota; kingdom Metazoa; phylum Chordata; class Amphibia; order Anura; family Rhinodermatidae; genus Rhinoderma; species Rhinoderma darwinii. The sequence continues at coordinate 90,317,916 of NC_134692.1, read as the reverse complement.
GCTGCATCTTAGCAGTTGCTAGCAGATAGCCAGCCCTGACAGGCAATCAGGACTGACGACTGCTGCTATGGCAATAGGAGACCCAATGGCCTCCTGCTCTGCCATTACGGAAGGCGATTATGCCCCGCCGGGAGGCGAAGCCTAATCTTCTTGCTGTCAGTGAATAACTGACAGATCTAATACATTTTGCTGCTTTTTAGGGGTTAGACCACCATCGATGGCCCGCTACATGATAGCAGGCAGCGATGGTTACTATGGCAACCGGACGTGTAACAATGGCATCCGGCTATGCCATTTACGGAAGCCTAGTGTGTCCTGACAAAGTCAGGACTCGCTATGCTTGTTGTCAGTGAGTAGCTGACAGCTCTAATACACTGCACTATGCATGTAGTGCAGTGTATTAGAATAGCGATCGGGGCCTCCTGCCCTCAAGTCCCCTAGTGGGACAAAGTAATAAAGTAAGAAAAAGTTGTGTAAAAATAAGAAAATAAAAGTTTTAAAAGTAAAAATCCCCCTTTTTCCCTTATCAGTCCTTTATTATTAACCCCTTGAGGACGCAGCCTAGTTTTGGCCTTAAAGGGAACCTGTCACCAGCATTTCACCTATTGAACTTTACTTCTCCCTCACTAGCTGCTGCTATAAAAAGTTCATTGCCATTATCCCCGCTCCTAAACTCCTCCTCCGACTGTAAATAACGGTCTGCAAACGTTTCGCGCCTTTTATCGTAATAATCCGGTGTCCCTTTGTGTGCACACACCAGAAGAGGATATCAATGCACAAGCGCGGGATTTTGTGTGCTGGGGGAAGGCGAGGAGCTGTCAATCAAAAGTAAGAAGGTGAGGCAAACTCGGAAATACTTGAGGAATGAAGATTTGACTCTTTTCAAATGAAGATCTGACTCTTTTCTGCTCATTAGCATACGGTGTGGGAACACTAAAAAGCTAAATACTAAAGCTACAGAGCCGACTAAGAAGATAATTATAGGTTATATAGAAATGATTTTTCACCCACTACCACCAGGTATAGTCGGTTTAATAGGTGAAATGCTTGTGACAGGTTCCCTTTAAGGCTCAGAACCCATTTTTCAAATCGGACATATTCCACTTTATGTGGTAACATCGGAATGCTTAAACCTATCCAAGCGATTCTGAGATTGTTTTCTCGTGACACATTGGGCTTCATGTTCGTGGTAAAATTTGGTAGATATATTCAGTGTTTATTGGTGAAAAATTGCAAAATTTAGAGCAAATTTTGAAAATTTTTTGAAAAAATAGAAGTTTTCAGAATTTAAATGCATCTGCTTGTAAAACAGACGGTAATACCACCCAAAATAGTTACTAGTTCACATTTCCCATATGTCTACTTTAGATTGGCATCGTTTTTTGAACATTCTTTTATTTTTCTTGGACGTTACAAGGCTTAGAACATAAACAGCAATTTCTCATATTTTTAACCGCTTCCCGACCGCCCACTGTATATTCACGTCGGCACTTGCTGGGCTCTGTGCAGTGCCGACATGAATTCACGGTGGGTGTTAAAAGCGCGATCCGGGTGTCTCGGAGTAGCGCTGACACCCGGATCGCGCTGTTATCACCTGCCTCTGGTCCCGGAGATATGATCGGGACCTGATTAGTTCAGGTCCCGGTCATGTGATCGCAGGGAAAGTGTGTTGTAGCAAAGAACTGGAAAGTTTGTTGCTACAACAAACTTTCCCGGGGACCGATTGCGGGTGCTGCAGTCGGTTATAAGGCAGAACCGGGGGCCATATAACAGCCCCCGGGTCTGCCATGCACAGCAGCCTATGAGAACCAGCCGGATGCTGGTTCTCATAAGCTTCCTGTCAGTGTGACTCTCAGCGTCACACTGACAGTTTATAATACGTTACACTACCTAGGTAGTGTAATGTATTATAGCAGCGATCAGTGCTGCCAGGCTTCAAGTAAAAAGTAAAAAATAAAGTAATAAAAAAGTTTTATAAAAGTGTAAAAACAAGTTATAAAAGTAAAAAAAAAAAGAATGCTTTTTTTCCTATAATAAGTCTTTTATTATAGGAAAAAAATGAAAATCTTAAAAATAGTACACATATTTGGTATCACCGCGTTCATAACGACCCAAACTATAATATTATTTTTCCCGCACGGTGAACACCGCAAAAAACAATAATTAAAAAACAATGTCAGAATCACTTTTTTTTGGTCATCAACACTCCCAAAATATAGAATAAAAAGTGATCAAAAAGTCGCATGTACCCCAAAATAATACCAATAAAAACTACAACCTGTCCCGCAAAAAACAAGCCCTTACACCGCTTTTTTGACGGAAAAATATAAAATTATGACTCTCAGAATATGGTGACATAAAAAAATAAATAATTTGATCAAAGTGATTTTATTGCGCAATCGCCACAAAACATAAAAAACCTATATACATATGGTATCGCCATAATCGTACCGACCCGCAGAATAAAGTAAAATGTCATTTATACCGCACGGTGAATACTGTAAAAAAAACAAAAAAAAAAACTGTCAGAATTTATGTTTCTTTGTCACTTTGCTTCCAAAAAAATCGAATAAAATGTGATTAAAAAAAATCACATGTACCCTAAAATGGTACCAATGAAAAGTACAGATTGTCCCGCAACAAATAAGCACTCACACGGCTCCGGTGGTGAAAAAATAAAAAAGTTCTGGCTCTCAGAATATGGCGATTCAAAATGTGCAGAGTGTTCCAAAAGCAGATAAGATCGGGCGCCATTTATCAGTGCGACACCGGCCACATATCTGCGAATTATTATTTATGTACCCCATTATTATACCCTCTTATTATGCCCTGATGTACGCCGCACAGATTACATATACCCCCACATCATAAACTGAAATACCAGCAAAACCCCAAACAGAACAGTTACCAAGCAAAATCTGCGCTCCAAAAGCCAAATGGTGTTCCCTCCCTTCTGAGCCCAAACACCAGCTTACGTCCACATATATGACATTTTATATCCGGGAGAACCCGCTCAACATTGTATGAGGTATTTGTCTTCAGTGGCACAAACTGGGCACAATATATTGTGCATTAAAATGGCATATCAGTGGAAAATTTTAATTTTCACTTTGCACCATCCGCTGCGCTTTAACGCCTTGGCGCACCACGACTTAATAGCATGTCGTGGTGCGAGGGGTTATTTATGGAGCGGGCTCATGCGCTGTGCACGCTCCATATTCTGCAGGTGTCAGCTGTGTATTACAGCTGACACCCGGGACTAACGGACAGGAACAGCGATCGCGCTGTTACAGGAGCCTGTAAAATGACATTATACTGCAATACATTAGTATTGCAGTGTATTGTACCAGCGACCTAATGATCGCTCGTTCCAGTCCCCTAAAGGGACTTTTGGGAGGTTTCCACTGTTTTGGTACCTCAGTGGCTTTGCATATGCGACATGACACCCGAAAACCATTCCAGCTAAATTTGAGCTCCAAAAGCCAAATATTGTTCCTTCCCTCCTGAGTCCTGCCGTGGGTCCAAACAGCAGTTTATTACCACATATGGCGTATTGCTGTAATCAGGACAAATTGCTTTACAAATTTTGGGGTCATTTTTCTCCTTTATTCATTGTAAAAATGAAACATTTCTATGTTTTTTCAGAAAAAAGTAGATTTTCATTTTCACGGCCTAATTCCACTAAATTCAGCAAAAAAACTGTGGGGTCAAAATGCTAACTATACCCGTAGAACAATTCCTTGAGGGGTGTAGTCTTCAAAATGGGGTCAGTTTTGGGGGGATTCCACTGTTTTGCTTACTCCAGGGCGTTGCAAACGCGACATGGAACTGAAAACCAATCCAGCAAAATCTGTGCTTCAAAATCCAAATGGCGCTCCTTCCCTTCTGAGCTCTGCCGTGGGTCCAAACAGCAGTTTAGTACCACATATGGGGTATTGGCGTAATCGGGAGAAGTAGCTTTACAAGTTCTGGGGTGCTTTTTAATCTTTATTCCTTGCAAATATTATTTTTTTTAATATTTTTTCAGAAAAAAAGTAGATTTTCACTTTCACAGACAAACTCCAATAAATATAGCAAAATACCTGTCGGGTCAAGATGCTAACTATACCCCTAGATAAATTCCTTGAGGTGTGTAGTTTCCAAAACCGTCTCACTTTTGGGGGATTTCCACTGTTTTTGCATCACAAGACCTCTTCAAACCTGACATGGTGCCTAAAATATATTCTAAAAAAAGGAGGCCCCAAAATCCACTAGGTGCTACTTTGCTTCTGAGGCCGGTATTTCAGTCCATTATCACACTAGAGCCACATGTGGGATATTTCTAAAAACTGCAGAATCTGGGCAATAAATATTGAGCTGCATTTCTCGGGTAAAACCTTCTGTGTTACAGAAAAAATGTATTACAAATGAATTTCAGCAAAAAAAAAAAAATTTGTAAATTTCACCTCTACTTTGCTTTAAAGAGGCTCTGTCACCAGATTTTGCAACCCCTATCTGCTATTGCAGCAGATAGGCGCTGCAATGTAGATTACAGTAACGTTTTTATTTTTAAAAAACGAGCATTTTTGGCCAAGTTATGACCATTTTTGTAATTATGCAAATGAGGCTTGCAAAAGTCCAAGTGGGTGTGTTTAAAAGTAAAAGTCCAAGTGGGCGTGTATTAGGTGCGTACATCGGGGCGTTTTTAATACTTTTACTAGCTGGGCGCTGTGAAGAGAAGTAACATCCTCTTCTCTTCAGAACGCCCAGCTTCTGACAGTGCAGATCTGTGACGTCACTCACAGGTCCTGCATCGTGCCGGCACCAGAGGCTACAGTTGATTCTGCAGCAGCATCAGCGTTTGCAGGTAAGTCGATCTTACCTGCAAACGCTGATGCTGCTGCAGAATCAACTGTAGCCTCTGGTGCCGATGTGGCCGTCACGATGCAGGACCTGTGAGTGACGTCACAGATCTGCACTGTCAGAAGCTGGGCGTTCTGAAGAGAAGAGGATGTTACTTCTCTTCACAGCGCCCAGCTAGTAAAAGTATTAAAAACGCCCCGATGTACGCACCTAATACACGCCCACTTGGACTTTTACTTTTAAACACACCCACTTGGATTTTTGCAAGCCTCATTTGCATAACTACAAAAATGGTCATAACTTGGCCAAAAATGCTCGTTTTTTAAAAATAAAAACGTTACTGTAATCTACATTGCAGCGCCTATCTGCTGCAATAGCAGATAGGGGTTGCAAAATCTGGTGACAGAGCCTCTTTAATTCCTGTGAAGCGCCTAATGGGTTAAGAAACTTTCTGAATGCTATTTTGAATACTTTGAGGGGTGCAGTTTTTAATATGGGGTGATTTATGGGGTCTATCTAGTACATAAGGCCCTCAAAGCCACTTCAGAACTGAACTGGTCCCTGTAAAAATAGCCTTTTGAAATTTTCTTGAAAACGTGAGAAATTGCTGCTAAAGTTCTAAACGTTGTAACGTCCTAGAAAATAAAATAATGTTCAAAAAACTATGCAAATATAAAGTAGACATATGGAATATATAAAATAGTAATACCACACAAAATAGTTACTATCTGTTTTACAAGCAGATACATTTAAAATGAGAAAAATCATAATTTTTGCAAATTTTCTCAAAATGTTGGTGTTTTTCACAAATAAGCAATGAATTTATTGACCAAATTTTTCCACTAACATAAAGTACAATATGTCATGAGAAAACAATCTCAGAATCGATTGGATAGGCAAAAGCATTCCGGAGTTATTACCACATAAAGAGACACATGTCAGATTTGAGAAAATGGGGCTGGTCATGAAGGTCAAAATGAGCTCGGTCTTGAAAGGGTTAATAACATTTCAAAAGCCTTTTTTTAAGGTACCTCTTGAGTTTAAGTGGCTTTGAGGGGTCTATGTATTAGAAACCCTGGTAAAACACCCCATTTAAAAAACTAGACCCCTCAAAGTATTCAAAACAGCATTTAGAAAGTTTTTTAACCCTTCAGGCATTTCACGGGAATTATAGCAAAGTGGGGGTGAAATTTGCAAATTTCATTTTTCTTGCTGAATTTCAATTTTATTAAAAAAATTTCTGTAACACAGAAGGTTTTACCAGAGAAACACTACTAAATATGTATTGTCCAGATTCTGCAGTTTTTAGAAATGTCCCACATGTGGCTCTACTGCGCTTGTGGACTAAAACACAGGCCTCAGAAGCAAAGCAGGACCTAGTGCATTTTGAGGCCTCTTTTTTTATTAGAATATATTTTAGGCAGCATGCCAGGTTTGAAAAGGTGTTGAGGTGCCAAAACAGTAGGAATCCCCCAATAGTGACCCCATTTTGGAAACTACTCCCCTCAAGGAATTCATTTATGGTTGTTGTTACCATTTTGACCGCACAGTTTTTTCACAGCACGTATTTGAATTGGGCTGTGAAATTAACAAAATGTCATTTGTGATCAAAATTTCTTATTTTCACAGGGAACAAAATACCCCATTTTGTTGCCCAATTTATCCTTAGTGCGGCAATACCCCATTTGTGGTGATAAACTGCCATTTGGGCCCATGGGAGGGCTCAGAAGGAAAGGAGCGCTATGTGTTTGTTGGAGTCCAGATTTTGCTGGATTGGTTTTCGGGTGCCATGTCGCATTTGCAGAGCCTCCAAGGTATTAAAGCAATGGAAACCCACCAGAAGTGACCCCATTTTGGAAACTACACCCTTCAAGGAATTAAAATATGGTTGTTGTTACAATTTTAACTGCACAGTTTTTACACAGCACCTATTTGAATTGGGCTGTGAAATGAAAAAAAATTCATTTTTTCCAATAAGGTGTCATGTTTTTATCAAAATTTCTTATTTTCACAGGGAACAAAATACCATATTTTGTTGCCCAATTTCTCCTGAGTGCAGAAATACCCCATTTGTGGCGATAAACTGCCGTTTGGGCCCATGGGAGACCTCCGAAGGGAAGGAGCACTATTTGTTCTTTGGAGTCCAGATTTTGCTGGATTGGTTTTCGGGTGCCATGTCGCATTTGCAGAGCCCCAGAGGTATCAAAGCAATAGAAACCAACCACAAATGACCCCATTTTGGAAACTACACCCCTCAAGGAATTCATTTATGGGTAATGTGACCATTTATACCCCATAGTTTCTTCACAGAACTTATTTGAATTGGGCTGGGAATTAAAACAAAATAATATGTCGTTTTGGCTGAAAATGTCTTATTTTCACAAGAAACAAAATACCCCATTCTGTTGCGCAATTTGTTCTGAGTGCCGCAATACCCCATTTGTGGTGATAAACTGCCGTTTGGGCCCATGGGAGGGCTCAGAAGGAAAGGACCACTATTTGTCCTACTGGGGATTTTCTAGTGCGAAGTCATGTATGCAGAAGCCCCTGAGGTACCAGTACAGTTGAAACCCGCAAGAAGTGACCCCGTTTTAAAAACTACACCCAATCATCTAGAGGTGTAGTGAGCATTTTAACCGGAGACCTACACCCCATAAACTGTAATGTGGGTTCTCCCGGGTATGGCAATACCCTACATGTGGCTGTTATCCGCTGCCTGGGCATACAGCAGGGCCCAGAGTGGAAAGACGAGGGGGGATAAGCTGTGCGGGGTAAGTAAAATTGGGGTAAATTATAAACCAAGGGATGTAAGATAAATTTTAAAGCACTCTTTCATACAGAGCTCTGGTTATTCGGGACACGTGTCACATTGATATATTGTGTCATCCCTTATCGCCCTCTTATAGCAGACTTTGCACCTCTTCTGACTTTTTCCCTTCTTGCCAGTTTGGGGAAGTTCTCCTGGAAAGTGTTGCCGCCCTGTTACGATGCGTGTGGCCCCGCTTCCAGAAGTACTGGGTGACCCCCTTCTTGGTCCCTAAAGATTAGGTTCTTGATAATCATCTCTTGAAATTCCAGGAAAGTTCCCCTCTGGCCTGCACATCGATGTAGCACGTACGCATTGTAAAATGCCATCTATATGATGTGCACGGCCGGTTTCTTATACCACACCGCATGGTGCTGTAGGGCTTCAGGACTTGATCTGACAAGTCCATCCCTCCCATGTACCTATTGTAGTCCAGGATGCAACCGGGCACTGAAACGATCTAATAGAGGTCTCCGTTTATACAAACGGTCAAAACTGGGGTCATCTCGGGTTGGGCACGGCTCATTATCAGTATAATGTAAGAAGCGAAGTATTGCCTAATTTATTTAGGTTCCTTCTCAGTTCTGAAGCTGCTTTGAGGGGTCCATATATTATAAACCCCTATCAAAAACCCGATTTTAGAAACTAGACCCCTCAAAGTATTCACAACAGCATTTAGAAAGTTTATGAACCCTTTAGGTGTTTCACAGAAATTTTGAGCAAAGTAGAGGTGAAATTTACATTTTTTTTTTTTGTCAGAAAATCCTCTTTATACCATTTCTTTTATAACACAAAAGGATTTCTCAGAGAATCGCAACTTAAGGGTATGTTCACACGCTGAGAGGCAGTTACGTGTGAAAAGACAGACTGTTAACAGCTGCCTCGTTTCACACGTAAATGCTCCTCCTCGTAATTTACGAGGCATCTGAGACGCTCGTAAACCTTGAGCCATGCTTCATTGATTTCAATGAAGAACGGCTCAAATTACGTGGCAAAGAAGTGCCCTGCACTTCTTTGCCGAGGCAGTAAATTTACGAGTCGTCGTTTGACAGCTGTCAAACGACGACGCGTAAATAACAGGTCGTCTGCACAGTACGTCGGCAAACCCATTCAAATGAATGGGCAGATGTTTGCCGACGTATTGTAGCCCTATTTTCAGATGTAAAACGAGGCATAATACGCCTCGTATACGTCTGAAATTTGGCCGTGTGAACATACCCTAATACGTATTGCCCAGATTCTGCGGTTTTGAGAAATATCCCACATGTGGCCCTAGTGCGGTAATGGACTGAAGCGCCGGCCTCCGAAGCAAAGGTGCACCTAGGGGATTTTGAGGCCTCTTTTTTTTATTAGGCACCATGTCCGGTTTGAAGAGGTCTTGTGGTGCCAAAACATTGCAAACCCCCCCAAAAGTGACCCCAATTTGGAAACTAGACCCCTTGAGGAATCCATTGTAGTTTTCTTGGGGTTCATGCAGCTTTTTGATCAGTTTTTATTCTATTTTAAGGCCCTGTTCACACAGAGTTTTTTGGCGCAGAAACCGCTCTGCAAAACTCGTCAAAAAACGCCCGAAAATGCCTCCCATTGATTTCAATGGGAGGCAGACGAGTTTTTTTTTTTTTTTACCACGAGTAAAAAAAACTCGTCGTGGTAAAAAGAAGCAACATGACCCATCTTGAGGCGGTTTCCGCCTCGAAAACCCCATTTCAATGAGTCAGAAAGAGGAAAAAAAAACCTAGACGAGTATTTTGACGAGTTTTTGTTAAACCACTGTGCAAAAACCTACTGGAGCAGTTTTTGCAGGAGGAATTTTCCTCCCGCAAAAAACTCAGTGTCAATTCTACTATTGTTTTTTTATTCTATTTTTTTTACAGCGTTCACCGGGCGCTATAAATGACATATTCACTTTATTCTGCGGGGCTATACGATTACGGCGATACCAGATGTTTATAGTTTTTTTTTTTTATGTCTTATGGCGTTTGCACAATAAAATAAGTTTTATAAAAAATCATTCACTTTTTGTGTTACCATATTCTAAGCGCCAGAACTTTTTTATTTTTCAATCAATAAAGCCGTGCGAGGACTTATTTTTTGCGTAACGAACTGTAGTTTCAATCATTACCATTTTTAGGTACATGCGACTTTTTGATCTCTTTTTATTCCATTTTTTGGGAGGTCAAGTGACCAAACAATTGTGATTGTGGTACGGTTTATTATTATTTTCTTTTACGGCGTTCACCGTGCGGGATAAATAACAAAATAATTTTGTAGTTCAGGCCGTTACGGACGTGGCGATACCAATTATGTATAGTTTATTTGTTTGTTTATATATTTTATTAATAATAAATGACTGATAAGGTAAAAAGGGGGATTTTTACGTTTAATACTTTTAAAACTTTTATTTTCTTATTTTGACACAACTTTTTCTTACTTTATTACTTTGTCCCACTAGGGGACTTGAGGGCAGGAGGCCCTGATCGCTATTCTAATACACTGCACTACATGCGTAGTGCAGTGTATTAGAACTGTCAGATACTCACTGACAGCAAGCATAGTGGGTCCTGACTTTGTCAGGACCCACTAGGCTTCCGTCTATGGCATAGTCGGACGCCATTGTTTGGTGTCCGGTTGCCATAGTCACCATCGCCGGCCGCTATTGTGTAGCAGGCCGGCGATGGCAGCTTAACCCCTAAAAAGCCGCGATCTCTATAGAACGCGGCTTTTAAGGGGTTAATCAGCGGGGACACAGCGATCGGTCCCCGCTGTAGGGGCTGTGACAGCTGCTGTACGAGACAGCAGCTGTCACATCTCCTGTATGTGTCGGGAGGAGGGCCGAAACGGCCGTTCCTCCTGAGACGTACTATTAGGTCATGGAGCGCGAACGATACAGCTGCCATGACCTAATAGTGCGTCCAGGAGCGTGAAGGTGTCATGATTTTTTTTTTATTTTTTTATTATTATATTTCTTTTGATAAAATATAAACACAAATTTCATTTATTAGTATTGTCCCTTTCTAATTTTTACTGTGTTTAAACTTTTACTTCTCTATGGGGGCTTCCATTATTTTTTTTCATCTCTGTATGTGTCGATTAACGACACATACAGAGATGGAATACGGCACATACAACCCCATAGAGAATGCGAACAGGAGCCGTTCCATTCTCAAAAGCGTACGCCGTCTGTGTGGGAACGGTGCATGCACAAATCCGGCGCCATTTTCATGTGGACCGGAAGCCGCTGCCGAACAGTAAGATGACGACTTCCGGCCATATGTTCAACGAAGCGAAGGCGCAAGGAATTGGAGCGGCGGCAGGAGCAGGTAATTTATGTTTGTGTATGTGATGTGTGTATTATGTTCGTGTGATACGCTCTGCTGAGCCCTGTTTCTAATCCTCCTACACTGTGCAGTCTTTCAGAAATACTAATTGTTTAACCCCTTAGTGACCACCAATACGCCTTTTTACGTTGGTCACTAAGGGGCCTTAGGCTAAGCTGACACCTTAGCCTAGTCTAAGTCCTGCTTCGATCGCGGCCGTTTAACCCGTTAAATGCCGCCGTCAATAGAGACTGCGACATTTAACTTTGTTTACAGAGGGAGTGAGCTCCCTCTGTCACCCATCGGCGGCCCGCAAATGCAATCGCCGGTCTCCGATGGGTTGTCATGGCAGCCGGGGGCTTGATAAAAGCCCCCAGGTCTGCCCTGGACATATGCCTGTTAGGACGGAGGCACGTCCTAACAGATTGCCTATCAGATTTACACTGTCAGGCAATAATGCTCTGGTATACTGAAGATCGCACAGTAAAGTCCCCTAGTGGGACTAGTGAAATAAATAATAAATGTGAAATAAACATTAATAATAAAAGTTACAGTAAAAAATAAATAAAACCATTTAAAAGTGGTTTTATTTAGTAAAAGTGTAAAAAAATAATAAAAGTACACATATATGGTATCGCCGCGACCGTAATGACTCCGTTAATAAAGTTAATATGTAATATGTTAATATGTAATTTAAACCGCAAGATGAACACCGTAAAAAAAAAACACGCAAAAAACAATGGTGAAATTGACATTTTTTTCCATTGCCCCCCAATAAAGTTATAATAAAAATTAATCAATAAGTCCCATGCACCCCAAAACAGTACCAATCAAAACTACGTCTCGTCCCGCAGAAAACAAGCCCAAAAAATCACTACATTGATGGAAAAATAAAAAAAGTTACGGCTCTTGGAAAGCGACGATGCAAAAACAAATAATTTTAGTTCAAAAGTGTTTTTATTGTGCAAAAGTCGTAAAACCTAAAAAACCTCTACATATGTGGTATCGCCGTAAGCGTACGGACCCATAGAATAAAGGTAACATGTTATTTACGCCGCACAGTGAATGGCGTCAATTTTAAAACGCATAGAACAATGGTGGAATTTCAGTTTTTTTTTTATAATCCCCCCAAAAAAAGTTAATAAAAAAATTATATGTACCCAAAAATGGTGCTATTAAAAAGTACAACTAATCCCGCAAAAAACAAGTCCTCATACAGCTATGTAGACGAAAAAATAAAAATGTTATAGCTCTTTGAATGCGACTATAGAAAAACGAATAAAATAGCTTGGTCATTAGGGCCTAAAATGGGCTGGTCACTAAGGGGCTAACTGAAAAAAAAAAAAATTCTAGCGACACATTCCCTTTAATAAAAATAAATAAACAAACTATTCATAATTGGTATCGCCGCATCCGTAACGGCCTGACCTACAAAATTATTTTGTTATTTATCCTGCGCGGTGAACGCCATAAAAGAAAATAACAATAAACCGTACCACAATCACAATTGTTTGGTCACTTCACCTCCCAAAAAATGGAATAAAAGCAGATCAAAAAGTCGCATGTACCTAAAAATGGTTCTGATCGAACTACAGTTCGTTACGCAAAAAAAACAAGTCCTCACACAGCTTTCATGTTGGAATAATAAAAAAGTTCTGGCTCTTAGAATAAGGTAACACAAAAAGTGAATGATTTTTTACAAAACGTATTTTATTGTGCAAACGCCATAAGGCATAAAAAAAAACTATAAACATATGGTATCGCTGTTATCGTAAATAAAGTGTGTCATTTATAGCGCACAGTGAACGCTGTAAAAAAAAATAGAATAAAAATGGATTCAAAAGTTTTGGGGTTTACACTGTTTTGGCACCACAAGACCTCTTCAAACCGGAGATGGTGCCTCAAAATCCGATACGTGATCCTTTGCTTCGGAGGCCGGTGCTTCAGTCCATTACCGCACTAGGGCCACATGTGGTATATTTATCAAAACAGCAGAATCTGGGCAATAAGTATTGAGTTGCGTTTCTCTGGAACAACCTTCTGTTTTACAGAAAAAAAAATTGAATAAAAAGGATTTTCTGACCAAAAAAAGAAATCTGTAAATTTCACCTCTACTTTGCTCTAAATTCCTGTGAAACACCTTAAAGGGTTAATAAACTTTCTAAATGCTATTGTAAATACTTTTGAGGGGTCTAGTTTCTAAAATGGGGTGTTTGATGGGGGTTTCTAATATATAGGCCCCTCAAAGCAACTTCAGAACTGAACTGGAACCTAAAAAAAGAGGCAATACTTTGCTTCTTACATTAAACTGATCATGAAGAAAACTGGGAAAAAAATGCTCCTTGCACCGGGCGCTCTGGTGTGAATTGTTCACCGATTCCACACTATACTAATGAGGGACTGGCATAGCTGTACAGCACATGGTAATCTTCTTAAAGGAGCAGTGAATAGTTTAACACAGTTTTTCCCAGTTTTCTTCATTCTACAAGACCACGAGAAAGAGGCTCCAGCGTCGGAGACATTAATCGTGGGTCTGCTCCAGAGGCTAACACTGTGCGAACGAGACCGAAGGTGATAAACACCTGACGAGAAGCAAAGTTAAGTTCTGCTGACGATCTTGCACAACTTAATCAGGTGAGTCTTTCCACATTCACCTCTTGATCTAACATCTATATTACCCATACGATATCACCTTAGAGGAGCTCCGTCTCTCTTTTTGTTTTTTATCAACCATTAAACTAATAATGAGAAGAACCCACCCCGAGATGACCCCAGTTTTGTCCGTTTGTATAAACGGAGACCCCATATTACACCATTTTAGTTACCGGTTTTCCCCAGCGTACACCCCCGAGAAGTGTATTTCTATTGATGAGTCCTTGGTACATTTTAAAGGGAGGCTTCAATTCCGCCAGTACCTTCCGAGTAAGAGTGCAAGGTATGGCGTGAAGATGTATAAGCTGTGCGAGAGTGCCTCAGGGTATACCTACAAATGTAAGATATATGAAGGGAAGGACACCAGTATTCAGCCCCCACTATACAACCCCCCCCCCCCCTTACTGGGAGGTAATGCAAAAATTGTGTGGGATTTGGTGCACCCACTGCTGGCCCAGGGTTACCACCTCTACCTGGATTATTTTTATACCAGCGTACCAGTACAGGGACCCCCAAACCAGACTGCATCCTGGACTACAATAGGTACATAGGAGTGGTGGACTTGTCAGATCAAGTCCTGAAGCCCTACAGCGCCATGCAGTGTGGTATAAGAAGCTGGCCGGGCACATCATACAGATGGCATTGTACAATGCGTACGTGCTACGTCGATGTGCAGGCCAGACGGGAACTTTCCTGGAATTTCAAGAGGTGGTTATCAAGGAACTAATCTTTAGGGACCAAGAAGGGGGGGGGGGGCACCCAGTACTTCTGGAAGCAGGGCCACACGCATCGTACCAGGGCAACACTTTCCAGGAGAAGTTCCCCAAACTGGCAAGAAGGGAAAAAGCCAAAATAGGTGCAAAGTCTTCTATAAGAGGGAGATAAGGAAGGACACAATATATCAATGTGACACGTGTCCCGAAAAACCAGGGCTCTGTATGAAAGTGTTTAACAATTTATCATACATCCCTTGATTTTTAATTACCCTGACACACTCTGCACAGCTTATCCCCCTCATCTTTCCCCTCTGGGCCCTGCTGTGTGCACAGGCAGCTGATAACAGCCACATGTAGGGTATTGCTGTACCCAGGAGAACCCACATTACAGTTAATGGGGTGTATGTCTCTGGTCAAAATTCTCACTACACCTCTAGATGAATGCCTTAAGGGTGTAGTTTTTAAAACGGGGTCTTTTCTTGGGGTTTCGACTGTACTGGTACCTCAGGGGCTTCTGCATTCACGACTTCGCACCAGAAAATCCCCAGTAGGCCAAATGGTATTGCCGTACCCAGGTAAACCACATTACAATTTATAGGATGTATATCTCCGGTGACGCATGCTGGGCACAATATATTGGACACTGAAATGGCATACATATATAGAAAATTGCAAATCTCACACTGCACCATCTGCTGCGCATTACCTTTTAGACAATACCTGTGGGGTCAAAATTCTCACTACACCTCTGGATGAATGCCTTAAGGGGTGTAGATTTTAAAATGGGGTCACTTCTGGTGGGTTTCAATTGCTTTGATACCTCCGCAAATGCAACATGGCACCCGAAAACGAATCCAGCAAAATCTGGACTCCAAAGAACAATTAGCGCTACATTCCGTCTGAGCCCTCCCATGGGCCCAAACACCAGTATATCACCACAAATGGGGTATTGCTGCACTCAAGGCAAATTGGGCAACAAAATGGGGTATTTTATTTCTTGTGAAAATAAGAAATTTTGAGCAAAAACTACATATTTAACATTTTTTTTTTTTTTATTCACAGCCCAATTCAAATAAGTTCTGTGAAAAAACTATGGGGCCTAAATGGTCACAACACCCATAAATGAAATACTTGAGGGGTTTAGTTTCCAAAATGGGGTCACTTCTGGTGGGTTTCCATTGCTTTGATACCTCTGGGGATCTGCAAATGTGACATGGCACCCAAAAACCAATCCATCAAACTCTGTACTCCAAAGAACACATAGTGCTCCTTTCCTTCTGAGCCCTCCCATTGACCCAAATGGCAGTTTATCACCACAAATGGGGTATTGCTGCACTCCGTAGAAATTGGGTAACAAAATGGGGTATTTTGTTCCCTGTGAAAATAAGACATTTTGATCAAAAATGAATTTTTTTTTAATTTCACAGCCCAATTCAAATACGTGCTGTGAAGAAATTGTGGCGTCAGAATGGTAGCAACAACCATAAATGAATTCCTTGAGGGGTGTAGTTTTGAAAATGGGGTCACTTATGGGGGATTCCTACTGTTTTCACACCTCTCCAAACCACTCATTCTGCCTAAAATATATTATAATAAAAGAGGCTCCAAAATGCACTAGGTGCTCCTTTGCTCCTGAGGCCTGTGTTTTAGTCCACGAGCGCACTAGAGCCACATGTGGGACATTGACCCTGCCTGCCTGACTCCGCCTTTTGCGCCCGGACTTGTCCGCTGCACAATTGCCCTGCCTCTCCCTCTGTGTACTTCCCAGGTGGCCCTTTGTTATTTCGTACTGTATCTGTCTTATCTGTTTGTCAGTTTCACTTGTACCAGTATAGGGAACGCCGCCCAGTTGTGCGCCATCGTTTGGGTCGGGTCGTACATGTAGGTAGGGACAGAGGTTTGGGAAGAACAGGGACCTCACTGTTTACTGTGTATTTGTTCATGACAGAATTACAGACCTTTTCATCAGCCTTCCATCCAGAAACTAATGGCCAGACTGAGAGGACCAATCAGTCTCTGGAACAGTATCTCAGATGTTTCGTGGCCGACGCTCAGGATAAATGGTTCAGGTTTTTGGCGCTTGCGGAATTTGCCCTCAATAATCACATCAGCACATCGTCAGGAGTTTCTCAATTCTTTGCTAATTATGGTTTTAATCATCGGTTTTCTTCATTTCCCCATGTATATCAGATAATCCTGAAGTGGAGCTTCTCACTGGGAATTTGAGGGTCATCTGGGACCAGGTCCAGAGTAATCTCATGGCAACCCAGGACCATCAGCGGCTTCAAGCCAATAAAAGGCGTTCGGCTAATGCTGATTTCTTGGTGGGAGATTGGGTTTGGTCATCTTCCAAGAACCTCCGCCTGAGGATACCCTCCAGAAAGTTCGCCCCCAAGTACATCGGTCCTTATGAAGTCATGGAGAGGATCAACCCGGTCTCCTTCCGCTTAAAATTGCCCCCCTCCTTCCTCATCCACGATGTGTTTCATTCATCCCTTCTTAAAAGATTTGTTCTCCCCATCCTTCCCATAGGGAACCCCCCCCCCCCCCCCCCCCGTCCCAGTATTGACACCCGAGGGACAGGAGTTTGAGGTGGCCAGGTTGCTAGACAGTAGAAGGGTTCAGGGGTCCATTGGAAAGGATATGGTCCAGAGGAGAGGACTTGGGTCCCAGTCCGAGATATTCACACTCGGACCCTTATAAAAAAAACGTTCAGAAAAAGTTTCTGAATAAACCTGGTTCGGAGGTTGAGGGTCCAGTGGCCCCTAGTAAAAGGGGGGGGGGGTACTGTCACGTATTCTCTGCCTGCGGCTCCCTCGGTCTTCAGGACATCGACATTGACTTCTTGTGACCTGACCTTGGCTGGACTCCTGACTTTTTCTTTGCCTTTTGACTTTTTTGTTTTTTCCGCACTTTCCCGGTTTGACCCTGCCTGCCTGAGTCCATCTTTTGCGCCCGGACTTGTCCGCGACGCAATTGCCCTGCCTCTCCCTCCGTGTACTTCCCAGGTGACCCTTTGTTATTTCGTACTGTCTTTGTCTCATCTGTTTGTCAGTATCACTTGTACCAGTATAGGGAACGCCGCCCAGTTGTGCGCTGTCGTTTGGGTCGGGTCGTACATGTAGGTAGGGACAGAGGTTTGGAAAAGAACGGAGACCTCACTGTTTACTGACACAGATGCATATAAATTCTGAAAAATTCTATTTTTTCTAAATTTTGCAATTTTTCACAAATAAACACTGAATATATCGACCAAATTTTAACACTAACATAAAGCCCAATGTGTCACGAGAAAACAATCTCAGAATCGCTTGGATAGGTTTAAGCATTCCCAAGTTATTACCACATAAAGTGAAATATGTCAGATGTGAAAAATGGGCTCTGAGCCTTAAGGTCCAAACTAGGCTGCGTCCTTAAGTGGTTAATGGGCATTTTTTTTTCACTGTCGTGTGAATATAGCCTTAAGGGCTGTGTTTCTGCTAAATACATGTAAGCAAGAATTTTACAAATAAAAAGTCTGGGATTTCAAAATAATCAATCTACTTCTATTCCCAGACTATCATTGTGCCTTTTCCTGCTACCATGAACAACAAGGATACAGATGAAGAAGAACACCCTTTAAAAAATAATGAAAGAAAGGCTTTAGAATACAATAACGACACACGTGGAGAAAAGGATGTATGCATTAAAAAGCCGAGCCAACTTTCACGGTTGTCAAAGATTCGCACTGCTGCATTTTTTGGATCACTGTTTCTTTGTCTTATATTAGTGTTTGCCTTTTCCTTCATAATTCCTTGTCCAGTGAGACCTTTCTCTCAGAGAACTTGGAGCATACAGTATAACAGCTCTGGTAAGTTTACCAATCTGAAAAATACTCCAAATCCTGCATATATAAATTTTGAATGTAAATCTAACTTTAACAGCAAAATCTTTTTTTTTTTTCTTTCGATGAACTTAAAATGTCCACATGCCATAAGCCACCTATATCATAATTTAATATTCACTAATGCCACTGCTGGTCATTTATATAATACAAAGTATTTTAACTCCGGGAAGGCTGAATTCACAAATAAGGGCTTCTTCACATATATGCACCTGATGCCTATGCTCCATTCTGTTTCTTTTTGGCATAAACAATGTTGGATCTCCGCATGGTGAAGAAGAGAACCTTTTTCTAAATAATGAAAATGGAAGCAACTCTCGCTTTGAAGGACCCACTTCATGCCTGTTTTACATGGTCAGCCATATCTTTTATCTGCCATGTAATACTTCTAGAGTGGAAATTTAAGACTAGCTGCATTCTCCCCTGGCAATAGCCGCTGCTTGTCTGTGGTTTCTACAGTCAGCCCCACAGCAATCTGATCTGTCCTGGTGACAAATAAAAACAAGTAAAAATCAGTTACATTAAGTTGTGTTTTTTTTTCTTATGAACAAAAAAGAAAAATTAGAAAAAAAAAACCTTTTCCAATTTCCCCCTTAATGCTTTGTAAAAATAATAAACATAATAGGTTTCTGAAAGCTGCAAAAAAAAAGCGAACTTAAAATGCCATAATTGCTGTTTTTTTTGGTGATCCTTATCTCCCACAAAAAAAATGGAATAAAAGTTATTAAAAACTTGCGTGTACTACAAAATAGTACCATTAAAAACTACAGCTCGTCCTGCAAAAACAATTCCTTCACACCGCTCAATCGATGGAAAAATTATTTATTTTCTATCATTTTTTTTTTTTTTACAGTTTTTTTTTTTCCTTGTAAAAAAAAAAAGTTAATTTGGTATCGCGATGATCATATTGACCCGCAGAATAAAGTTAACATGTCGTTTTAATTGCTCGGTGACTGCTGTAAAATCTCGACAAAAGTAACAATGGAGGAAACTTTTGTTTTTTTTTTTCATTTTCCACCCCACAATGATTTTATTTTTTCCTAGTACAATAAATGGTGCTATGAAAAACTATGACCCGTTCTGCAAAAATCAAGCACTCATGGGGCTATATCGACGGAAAAATAAAAAAGTTATGGCTTTTGGAAGGTGGGGAAGAAAAAATGAAAAAGAAAATCTGAAAAATGGCTGCGGCGGGAAGGGGTTAAGGGGAGAAATAGTCTGTTCACATCAGCGTTGCCCTTCCGTTGAGGGGTTCCGCCGACTGCGCTATTGATTCCTTCAAAACAACAGAACCCTGTCACGACGGTGACAAACGGAAACCTTTAGCAACGTTTCCGTCACCATTGAGATCAATGGTGAGGGAAACGAAAGCTAAGGTTTCAGTTTGCCTTTCCGTTGAGGGGTTAACCTGACGGAAACCTCCGACGGAACCCAACAGAAGGGAAACCCTGATGTGAACACAGCCTTACGTGCACTTAAATGTCCAAAACTATTCACCAGCTAGATTTACATGGAACATAAATTCAATGTCTACAACAAAAAAAAAAAAGTGTCACTTTAGGGCTATTTTTCCAATTTTAATGTGATTGTTAGGCTAGATTCACACGAGCGTTTCTGTCTTGCGCGCGTAAACGCAGCGTTTTCCTGCGTTGCAGTTCCGTGTGGCATCCGTGTACGGTGCTCATCTGCGTTTTTTACGGGTGTATGTCATCCGTATCTCATGTGTTTTTTTTTTACCTCGTCAGTCCTTTAGCAACTGGTGCGTGAATCACGGATAGCACAGTGATGACGTTCGTGTGCTGTCCGTTGTTTTCACGCAGCTTTAGAATGGTCCCCCGACAATAAGCTAGTCACGGGTTGTCCTTCTAATAGAACTTTCAGGTGCAATCTGTGGGGAAACCGGGCAGTAGGGTTTCAATTTCCCTGCATCATCACCAGTGGGTGAAATTAAATATTACACGTTGAAATTAATGGGCTGTAGACGTAGTGTATGGACGTGCTTTGTCCTAGATCTGCCACATTGTGAAAATGCCATCCAGCGCTTTACACTCATGGGCGCCTTTGCATCAAATTGTAATGTTTTATTAAAAAAAATGCGTAAACAAATGATGTTTCTGGCTAAAAGTCTGCTCTCATTAGGCACAGGATAAGATGTGCAACTTCTTATTTTTCCTTTAATACAAAAAATAAATCACCTCGCTATATGTGACAATCGACAAGCACATATCCCGTCTGATTCGTTAGAATGGGTCATAGCATGAATAACAATTCTTGGATGACACCCCTGGGGTTATTGGAAGTCTGTACATTGGATGAAATGACAGTAGTAGAATGATCTTTCCTCCTGCCAGCATTTGCAGCTGCCACCTACGTACAGAGCAAGGAAGTTAAAGTTTTCATCCTGTGTCCCGACTTCAAATAAGTGCTGCCCCCCAATACTGCATCTAGAGCTTTGATCTTGGTATCATTGGAAAGTTTTCTGGGCTTCAAGATGATACCAAGAACTAAGCTCTAGTCCTTCTAGTGTAGTTGAAGCAATAGACCTTTAAAATGAAAGGGTGACTCGATTTTCACATGATTGCGATGGCCAGTTGCTACTGAAAAACGTGACATGACTGTGATTTGCCAATGTGGCATCTCCGTGGATGTCACAATATCACACTAGTCTCCAAACAATGAGCATCTAGAACCTGAGGAGACCAGTTGCACAAAATAGTTTGGTAGGTAAGTCTAGGAAATGTTATTATTTTTGTCGTTTAGATCCATGGAAACCTTTTTAAATATCCCAGAAAACACCTTTCATTTATTTTTCTGAATTTGTGAATCATTTTAAGTAATGAGTGTACCATGTGTTGGTAATGTATTGTTAGACTTTTTTTTTTTTTTTTTTCCTTGGGGGACCAGTAGGTTATCCTTTTCTGGCAACAGAAGACGTGAACAAAGATAATGTCCAAGATGTTCTTTTCCTTTTTAAAGCCGATAATTCCAATAGATTGAATGTATCCTGTCTGGATGAAGGTAAATCATTCTTCTACTGATGCTTATTTAGCTGCCAGTTTATAAAATGCCTCCGTGGTGCAGCTTGTGAAGGAAGATGAGGAACTACAATTACTTACATCCTGTAACATTAGCAAAGCCCATAGGGCTATTTCCACCTTAAGGCCCCATGCACATGACCGTATTTTCATCTATCCGTAAATTCTGTCCGTACATATGGATCCGTAGTCTTCCGGATTTCATACATATATACGAGGGTTGTCCGTAAATACGGTCTGTATTGCATCCTTATTTGCTCCGTATATACGGATCCGTAAAAAAAGATGGAGGCTGCAAATATTGTCCCCTACATGTTGCATAGCAATGCTTCCGTAAATATGGACGGTTTACGGATGCACATCCGTAGCCGTCCGTATTTACAGAGGCGCCCATAGGCTTCAATGGGAGAGTCCGTGCCGTAATTATGGACCAGAATGGGACAGGTTGTATAATTTATTCAGCACGGACACCGATCAGTAAAAATACTGAAAGGTGTCCGTGGCCAATCGAAATGAATGGTTACGGAATGAATACAGAAAGTATATTGGAAAATTGTATAACTTTTTAAATTAACTATATTTCAATAAAATCTACCACGTGTAACTGAACTCTTAAAGGGTAACTAAACTTTGAAAACATTTCTGATATGTCATCGTGACATGTCAGAAGTTTTTATTGGTGGGGTTCTGAGCACTGAGACCCTCAGTGTGTCGAAGCGACAGAAGTTCTCGTGTGAGGCCCCCCCCCCCCACCAATCCAAACTTATGACATGTCAGAAGTTTTTGAAAGTTTAGTAACCCCTTAAAGAGGCTCTGTCACCACATTATAAGTGGCCTATCTTCTACATAATGTGATCGGCGCTGTAATGTAGATTACAGCAGTGTTTTTTAGAAATCTTTTTGGCTGAGTGGACGTTGTACAGCGTGTATGACTCTGACCAATCAGCGTCGTACACTTCTCTCCATTCATTTACACAGCACATAGCGATATAGCTATAGCACTATGTGCAGCCACATAAACACACTATAACGTTACTGCAGTGCCCTGACCATGAATATACATTACCTCCAGCCAGGACGGGATGTGTATTCAGAATCCTGTCACTTCTGTAGCGTCTCTGTGATATTTACAGCAATGCAAGGGTAATCTCGCGAGATTACGATGTAACCTGTCATTTCATACAAGATTACACTTGCCTTGTTGTAAATATCACAGTGACGCTACAGAAGCTTCCTTACCTTGGCCGTGTCTCTGAGCACTGAACACCTTGTACTTCTGGGCACTCCAGGGAGGTTGCAGTTCTGGGATATCACAGCACTGGAGAATGAGTTCCTGGTCGCTCCACGTTTAAGTCTTCTCAAATATTTGGTGTTTTTTTTTTTTCTTAACGCGTTTCTTGTGACCCTGTTGACTATTTGCAACAAAATATTTGGTTCTGTGATCACGCTTCAATGTCTTAACCATTTCAAACGTGCTGGATTCCTCTGAAAGACTTTTTTAAAAAATGTTTTACTTTTCAGTCTGTTTAAATCTCTTTTTTTTGCCAGAGGAAATCAAGCTGCCTAATTCTGCACACCTTGACATAGGATCTTATCTTCTTAGGCCACACCCTCCCTCATTACACAAATACACATCACCTGATATGCTTCAATCCAATAAGCAGTAAAGTTTATACAGCTTGGAGTTGGAACATATGCATAAAAATGATGATCTAGTCAAAATACTCGCCTAATAATTGTACACACAGTGTAGTTATGTAATAGATGGGGGCCTGCAGAGCGTCTCCTCCTCTATCTTCATTACATAGATGGTCCACCGTATTCATTCACACTGTAGGATAAATGGGGACTAGATACCAGCAGCAACCGATAACTCACACACCAATATAAAGACGTGTCTTTATCTTTGCAGGATTCCAGTCTCCATGCTTCTTCTTATCTGCCCTGTCTGGGACAAATGGAAGTACACTGTGGGTCAGACCTGTTTCTGATGAAGATGTGGAGTTCGTGGAGTGCAAAATCCATAGCCTTGGTGATGTGGACAGTGATGGCTGTCTGGTTATAAGGAAATCCGGATTTATATTAGCAATTGATTCTAAAACAGGTCAGATTCATTATGTACAATTTAACAGGTGTGTAACTCCAGTGTCATGAACACCACTCCCAGCACACGTGACTTGGATGCTACTGTAAAGGGGAACTCCGCTTGTCCACTCTCACTATACATATACCTATCGCAACAGGCTAACGAGGAGTCAAGCGCACCACAAAACCAGTCCACACAGCCACACAAAACGCTGCCACCACTTGCCGTAATAGGCCGACAAGAGCCTCCTCCTGGAAACGCACACGTTCACACAGGCACACTCTGAATCTAAATAGCATTCAACAGGTTATGCTTTTCCTCTATGAGGTTGTGGGTAGGTTTAGAGCAGTAAGGCTGTGTTCACACTGAGTTTTTTTGTAGGAGGAAAATTGTGCCTCAAAATTCCGTTTGGGATTTTGAGGCAGATTTGGACCTTCCTGCACGCAGTTTGCCGCGTTTTTCGCTCACGTCCATTGAGTGCTACGGGCAAAAATCTCCCTGAAGTCTGCTTTCTCTGCCTCCCATTGATGTCAATGGGAGGTCAGAGGCGTAACCGTGCGAAGATAGGGCGTGTCCCTTCTTTCTCCCGAGAGGCGTTTTACCGCTCGCGGGAGAAAACCGTCTCCCATTGAAATCAATGGGAGGCATTTTCGGCAGGTTCTTGACGAGTTTTGCGGAGCGGTTTCTGCGCCAAAAATACTCGGTGTGAACAGGGCCTAAGGAACAAACTTATTAATTTTAAGGTTTAATATATACGAAAGTACAGTGCTTACAAAAAAATTAAAAAACGTGTTGTGTAAATAAAGACATTTCAGTCAATGGGAAAGCTGAATGGCTTGTTAGTTTTTTACGCAAGCGTTTTTAAAAAACGTGTTGCGTAAAAAAGAACAATGGGTGGGGTTGTGTGGCATAGTTGCATGTTTAGGGGTAAGTGTGTGTGTGTGTGTGTGTGTGTGTGTGTGTGTATATGTATGTGTATGGGGGGGTGCCCGCCGCTGGTTCTTCAAAACAGCTGATAAGCGGCTATGAAGGGTCAGCGGCGCCCGTGCATACGCTGCTGCACAAAAATAGGACGCAGCGCACGCTACACACAGCTTTGTGGATAGCGCCATTGAGACTCCCTCTAGAAGTGGAATCCCCAGCCAGAGCATAGGCTGGGGATTCCGCTCCTAGAGGGAAGCCCTGATGTCACTGTCCATATATGGACAGTGACCTCTGGATACTCCTTGAGCGAATCCCCGTTGCTGGCTCTGGCGGGGACTTTTACGGACACGTTACAAAATCAAGAGTAAGGCCCCATGCACACGACCATAGATTTCGTCCGTAATTATGGACCCATTCATTTCTATGGTCGTAGAAACCTTCCGTAAAAAATAGGACATGTCCTATTTTTTATTATTTTATGGGCCATGCTCCCATAATTTATAATGGGAGGGCGGTCCACAAATGCGGATGACTACGCTGCCGGCCGTGCTCGTAATCACAGATGGTGATTACGGGCACGGTCGTGTGTATGGGGCCTCCGTGATAATATAGAGCATAACTAACACCTTTTTATAAATGATCACACGAGTGGGATAGTAAAAAGAATAGTACGGGCACACCTGAAGTTGAATTAAAAAATGATTAAAGTAAATCTTATTTCACACCAGCATGTCTATACGTTTACATCTCTACTGTCAGAGGAAGAGGCTCGATACATTAACCCCTTAATGACCGGGCCTGTTTGTACCTTAACCCCTTCAGGACACGGCCTGTTTTGGCCTTGTGGATGCAGGCGATTTTTTCAAATCTGACGTGTCACTTTATGTGGTAATAACTCCAGAATGCTTTTACCTATCCAAGCGATTCTGATTTTGTTTTCTCGTGACATATTGTACTTTACGTCTGTGAAAAAATTTGGTCGATAAATTCAATATTTATTTGTGAAAAACACCAAAATGTATACAAAATTGCATTTTTCTAAATTTGAATGGATTTTCTTGCAAAACAGATAGTAATACCACACAAAATAGTTACTAGCTAACATTCCTCATATGTCTACTTTATGTTGGCATAGTTTTTTGAACATCCTTTTATTTTTCTAGGACGTTACAAGGCTTAGCTCTTTAGCAGCAATTTCTCACATTTTCAAGAAATTTCCAAAACCTATTTTTTCATGGACCAGTTCAGTTCTGAAGTGGCTTTGAGGGCCTAATATATTAGAAAGGCCCCATAAATCACCCCGTTTTAAAAACTTCACCCCTCAAAGTATTCAAAACAGCATTCAGAAAGTTTCTGAACCCTTTAGGCATTTCACAGGAATTAAAGCAAAGTAGAGGTGTAATTTTTTTGCAGAAATTCATTTGTAATAGAAAAATTTCTGTAACACACAAGGTTTTACAAGAGAAACGCAACTGAATATTTATTGCCCAGATTCTGCAGTTTTTAGAAATATCCCACATGTGGCCATAGTGTCCCAATGGACTGAAACACAGGCCTCAGAAACAAAGGCGCACCTAGTGGATTTTGAAGCCTCCTTTTTATTACAATATATTTTAGGCTCCATGTCTGGTTTGAAGAGGTCTTGTGGTACCTAAACAGTGGAAACCCCCAAAAAGTGACCCCATTTTGGAAACTAGACCCCTCAAGGAATTTATCTAGTTGTATAGTGAGCATTTTAACCGCGGTAAAAAGAAGCGACATGACCTATCTTGAGGCGGTTTCCGCCTCCAAACCCCCATTTCAATCAGTCAGAAGGGTAAAAAAAAACACCTCGACAAGTGTTTTGACGAGTTTTTGGGAAACCACTGTGCAAAAAACGTCTGGAGCAGTTTTTGCAGGAGGAATTGTCCTCCTGCAAAAAACATATGTGTGAACACAGCCTAACAATGAATCAATGTATTTAGAATTTACAGACGTGTAAAATATATGAAGAGATTTATAGAAGTATATGTGTGTATACGTATATATTACATGTACGTATATATCTATATGATGATCTAGATATATAACATCCCTAATTATTAATCTGTATATAATATATATTATGTGTGTGTATATATATATATATATATATATATATCTATATGATTTTATATATATATATATATATACACATCTATAAAATCATATAGAGATATTTATATACTGTGTGTGTGTGTGTGTGTGTGTGTGTGTGTGTGTGTGTGTGTGTGTATATATATATATATATATATATATATATATATATTTATTTATTATAAGCCCTAATTGATTATTATTTAATTGTCCTAGTCTGAGTACTATCTACCTAAACTATAACTAGCAACTATCTATGTGGAGGTGTTTTTTGTGTGTTTCACATTCATTGTGTCTTTATAGGAGACACACCGCATCTGCTCGGCACAGTGCTTCTTCTCCCCCACTGTCTCAGAACGATCTGACAGGGAGGGAGGAGAAACCTTGTAACAAACAGCACGAAAGTTTGTTGCTGCAACAAACTTTGCTGTGATCATCATGATAAGTTTATCATGGTGAACATGTCATCAGGACCGACACCAATCCGGTCCTGATGTCTTTTCTCAGCACTTAGGCTGCTAGTAACAGCGTGTGCTGAGAGATTCAGAGCACAGGGAGAGCGCTGTGCACTCTGTTCTGACAGCACGTGAATTAACGGGCTGCAGGACAAAAGCCCAGCACGGCAGCCTGTTAATCTACGTGGGCTGGTCGTGAAGGGGTTAATGACCAAGCCAGATTTGTCAAATCTGGTATGTCTGACTTTATCAGAGAATAACTCTGTGAAAGTTTTGAATATCCAAGTAATTCTGACATTGTTTTTTCGTCACATGTTGTACTTTATTTTAGTGGTAAAAGTAAACTGATACAATTTGCGGAAATTAATTGAAAAATTGAAGAAATTTTGTAAAAATTACCATTTTTCCCTATTTTTAACTGCAATATGTCACATATGTACACACATACTGTACAATCGTTTTAATTAAATATATATTTCCATCTCTTTACTCTATTTTGTCAGCACTTCTGAAAAAATAAAATACATTTTCAGCAATTTAGAGGACTTACAAATTGAATAATAATTTCATAAATTTTGAAGTACATTTTGTTTTCCTGCACCAAGCCATGTTTTCAGAGGCTCATAGGTCTGAGTGATGGAAACCCCCACAAATGACCCCATTTAGAAAAGTAGACCCCTTAAGGTATTTATCTAGGGGTATAGTAAGTATTTTGACCCCGCCGTTTTTTTGCTAAATTTAATATATAGCAGGTGAAAAAAAAAATAACTTCACTTTTTTTCATAAAAGTATCAGTTTGAAGACCGATTTCTGTGTAAAGCGACCATGAGAATGAAGAAACACACCACAAAGTCTATCACCCTGTTTCTCCTGTTTTCAAAAATACCCACATTGTGGCCCTAATGCGCTGCCTGGACACACGTCCGGGCCCAAAAGGAAGGGAGCAACCGGAGGCTTTCAGGACTCATATTTTGCTTGAACATTTTTTAGGCCCCACTGTACATTTGGAGAAGCTTTGAGCTGCCGGAACGATAGAAACTCCCCATAAACTACCCCATTTTGAAAACTACATCCCTTAAAGGGGTTGTCCGAGATACCAACATTTTTTCAAAAACTCTGTCATACATTACCCCTTATACAGACAACCTAAATAAAGCATTATTTTTAAAAAAAATTCTACTTAACACATTTCTTCTTTGAATTTAGCACAGCTTGTTTACATGCAGTTCAGGTCTGGTTTGTTGATCTTTCCTTGTGATGAAACTTTTTTCCCGTGCACGCTCATTGCAGGCTGCAATGAGCGTGCACGTACCTTCCAAGAGTTCATGTGAGCTGTCCTTGCTCCTCCCGCTGACCTCCTTCACTGGACTTGTCTCCTTGCTGACATTCTTGAAGGATGGTGACCGTTCTCCCCCCATTATGTTTTTCACATTTATGTTTTCTTTCTCTTTTCAGGTCTATAAACCTCTTCGTGTCTCCCCTCACCCTCGTCCACCCTCACCCTCGTCCACCCTCACCCTCGTCCACCCTCTTCTATCTCATGTCTCTCTCCACTAAGGCTATGTTCACACAGAGTTTTTTTGCAAGAGGAATATCTGCCTCAAAATTCCGTCTTGAAGTTTGCGGCAGATTTACCTCTCCCTGCACGTTGATTTTTGCGTCGTTTTTCCCGGAGTTTATTGTGCGCTGTTTGCGTATTTTTTTGCCGCTTTGTTCGGGGCGTTTTTCGCTTCGTTTATCTTGGCGTTTTTTGCTTGTTTGTTTGCGTCTTTTTTTGCGATGTTTTTTGCTGTGTTTTCCATTGCGTTTATCGTAGCCTTTTTCACGTCGTTTATCGTTTCTTTTTTTGCGTCGTTGTTTGCGCCTATTTTTGCTGCGTTTTTCATTGCGTCTTTCGTGGCGTTTTCCCAGTTGATTTTCGCTGCGTTCTTGGCCTCTGTTTGCGGCGTTTCTCGCGTCTTTTTCCGCTATGTTTTTCGCAGCTTTTTCCGTGGCGTTTATCGTAGCCTTTTTTGCGTAGTTTTTCGCGTTTTTTTTGCGGTTTTTTTTCTGCGTTTTTCATTGCGTCTTTCGTGTCGTTTTCCCTGTCGTTTTTCGTGGCGTTCTTTGCCTCTTTGTTCGCGGCTTTATTTGTGATGTTTTTCGCGGCATTTATCGTAGCCTTTTCTGCGTTTTTTTTTTGCGTCTGTTTTTTGCGGCATTGTTTGTGGCTTTTTTTGCTGCGGTTTTTGCGTCGTTTTCCGTGGCGTTTTTCGCCCGCGGCAATTGAGCGCCGCAGGCATAAAACAAAGCGAAATACGCTTTCTCTGCCTCCCATTGAAGTCAATGGGAGGTCAGAGGCGTAAACGCCCGAAGATGGAGCATGTCGCTTCTTTTTCCCGCAAGGCAGTTTTAATGCTCGATTTTAATGCTTGTTACAACAAATTGCAGCATAAATCACGCACCAAACACGCTTGTTTGGTGCATGGTTTTCACGCATGCATCTACTTGAGTGTACGTGCATGATAACGCACCAATAGAGGACATGCAGTATGTTTCACGCAGAAGGACTCTTGCTGCGTGAAAACGGCACCATTGAAATAAATGGGTCGCGTGTGCTGTGCGTGGTTTCGACGTGGTGTGAATGGGGCCTTATGCGCGATTTACACAAGCGTGAATCAAGTCTGTGTGCTGTGCTTTGAAAAAACGCACAACACACGCAACCCATTTATTTCAATGGGGCCGTTGACACATGTGTGACTTTTCACGCAGCGAGAGTCCGCTGCGTGAAACATACTGCATGTCCTCTATTGGTGCGTTATCATGCACCTACACTCACATTGAAGTCAATGCATGCGTGAAAACCACAAACAGCACACACGTGTTTGGTGCGTGATTTACACAGCAATTTGTTGTAAAAAAGAAGGTAAAAATGGGCTGGCTTTGTGAGTGCGTGAATAAAACATGACAATCGAAAAGCACACTGATGCATAAGGGCGGATTTAAACGAGCGTGTGCGTTTTGCGCACACAAATACGGTGGCGTTTTGCGTGCGCAAAATGCACTTGACAGCTCCGAGTCATGTTCATACGGATGCGCGGCTGCAGTTTTCGCGCAGCCGCCATCATTACGACACTCTGGATGTTTGTAGCACGTGGTGCTTTTCTGTTTACATTCATTATTTTACTGCTGTTGCGCGAATCACGCTCGTCCCACGGAAGTGCTTCCATGGGATGCGCCTGATTTTCACGCACCTATTGACTTCAATAGGTACGTGATGCTCGAAAAACGCAGAAATATAGAACATGTCGCGAGTTTACGCAGCGGACTCACGCTGCGTAAAACTCACGGACTGTCTGCACTGCCCCATAGACTTGCATAGGTCTGTGCGACCCGCGTGAATACCACGCGGGTTGCACGGACGTATAGCACGTTCGTGTTAATCCGCCCTAACGCAAA
This sequence comes from Rhinoderma darwinii, assembly GCF_050947455.1. Lineage (NCBI taxonomy): Eukaryota > Metazoa > Chordata > Amphibia > Anura > Rhinodermatidae > Rhinoderma > Rhinoderma darwinii. The sequence continues at coordinate 90,287,647 of NC_134692.1, read as the reverse complement.
CACACGGATGGGATTGACGCAAGTTTTTCACGCGCGGAAAATACACACGCTAGTGTGCATGAAGCCTTACTAATGAACGCTGTTAGACAGTGGCCATTAATAATGAACTAATAATAAATTTTTAAATAAATGAGAAGGACCGCAACGGCATGTGCAGGCGCTTGAATGCCGCGTCCATTACGGACGTAACTGTAGCTGGTTTTCCATGTAGTCCATGGAAAACGGCTCCATTTACGTCTGAAGAAGTGACATGACACTTCTTTGGCGCGGGCGTCTATTTACGCGCCGTCTTTTGACAGCGACGCGTAAATATACGCCTCGTGTGAACAGACAAACGTCAGCCCATTGCTTTCAATGGGCAGATGTTTGCCAACGATTTCAAGCCGTAATTTCGGACGTAATTCGGGGGTTAATACGCCCGAATTACGTCCGTAAATAGGCCGTGTGAACATACCCTTATACAGGAATAAAAAGAATGTCATCTGGGGTCCTGTATCTAAGCCTACATTGTGTTAGGCTTAGATACAGGCTCCATGTGTGACACTGTTTGTTAGACCCTGTATCTAAGCCTAACAATATAGGCTTAGATACAGGACCCCAGAAGATCTTATCTAGTTCAGGACGGGGCACCGTTTAGCCCTTTTTAGCATGTGTTAGTTAAATGGCTATAACTTTTATTTGTTGCGCTAACGACGTTATTTTTGCGGCGTTTTTTCCGTAGACAATGCAGGTTTATTTTTTTATCGTTTTTATACACACCTTTTTTGCCATTTTAGAATTTTCATTCATAAAGTTTGAAAATAATAGTAAAAAAAATAAGCTTTTTTACGTTTCAACTATTTTTTTTGGTAATAACATAGTTTTACCCTAAAATAGACCTTTTATTTGTGATCGTCATTGTCTACCGTAAATTTCAATATATTACATGTCTATATTAGGGTAATTGGGTCAGCGCTAGCGTTACAACAATGATTGACAGGGGGAACTGTATTTTTTGGGGTGGGTATTTTATGTGTATTTATTATTTAATTTTTTTTTGTACTTTGCTATTTTTTTATTATTATTGTCTGTCCCTGAAAGGTCAAAAAAGACCTTTGGGGAACTTTATATATTTTTTTTACACCATCTTTTCCACTGTAACTGGAGCTGCACAGCAGCCCCAGTTACAGGGGAAATCAGCCCTCTCATAGTGACGATTGTCACTAATAGGGCTGTGCTGAGTCTGATTAGACCCAGCAACAGTCTGCCACTAACGGTACCCGGTGATCATGTGACCAGTCACATGATCACCGGGAGGAATAGAGACAGCGCCGCTGCTGCTGTCTCTATTCCTATACACAGCGTTCATTGAACGCTGTGTAAAAAGACATCGGAGAAGACAGAAGCAGCGAAAGCTGCTTCTATCCTCTCCTCAAGGTCCCCGGCAGTCACTGACAGCCGGAGACCCGACATTCCCGCAGGTGCCGTCCCTCTTCAGTTTTTTCACTGTGAACACGCATAGGCGCGCTCACAGTGAAAAAAAACTGCATAGGCTGGGCGGGCACCCGCAGAAACGACACGTCTCCAGTGACGTGTCGTGTCCCATCCGAGGTCTCGCTGGGGCGAGACCATGTGATCGGGACACGACACGACAGTGGAGGAGGAAGAAAACGTGACGTCAGAAGACAGGTGATCGGAAGAAAAGAGCTGCCAGAACGGAGAACAGAAGCAAGATTGCACAGGTAAGTATATTAGGGAATATTTAATGTGTGGATTGTGTGTTTAACTTTTAAATAAAAATTTATCTCGGACAACCCCTTTAAGGTATTTATCTAGGGGTATAGTTAGCGTTTTGAACACACAGGTTTTTCGCTAAATATATTGGAATTAGTCTGTAAAAATTAAAATGTACTTTTTTTCTGAAATTTTTAATATTTACAAGGAATAACGAAGAAAATGCACCCCAACATTTGTAAAGCAATGTCTCCCGATTACGACAATACCCCATATGTGGTAATAAACTGCTGTTTGGACCCACAGCAGGGCTCAGAAGGGAATGAGCACCATTCGGATTTCTGATTTTGCTGGAATGGTTTTCGGTGCCATGTCGCATTTGCAATGCACTGGAGGGACCAAAACGGTGGAAACCCACCAAAAGTGACCCCATTTTGGAAAAACCTTCAAGGAATTTTTCTAGGGGTATAGTGAGCATTTAGACCTCACGGGTCTTTTACAGAGTTTATTAGAATTAGGGCGCGAAAATTAATATCAAAATTTTTTCCACTAAAATCTTGAATTTTCTCATTTTCACAAGGGATAAAGGAGGAAAAAAAAACACACATTTTTTATAAAGCAATTTCTCCCGAGTACGGAAGTACCCCACATGTGGTCATACGTTTTTTCATTCGAAATGAATTAACCCTTTCAGGACTGATCCATTTTTTGCTTTCTTCTTTTAAATGTTCACTCCCCGCTTTCCAAGAGCCATAACTTTTTTATTTTTCCATCAATAGAGTGGTGTGAGGGCTTATTTCTTGCGGGAGGAGCTGCAGTTTTTATTGGTACCATTTTTTGGTACATAAAAAGTGATTCAAAATTCTCACTACTAATAACTATAATTCTTCTACACATTTTATTAATGTATTGCAGTATATTGTTATTCTTACAGGCTTCTGTAACGGAGCGATCGCTGTACCTGTCCGTTAGTCCCGGGTGTCAGCTGTAATACACAGCTGACACCCGCAGCGTATGGAGCGGGCACAGCACGTGAGCCGGCTCCATACATCAACCGCCGCACCATGACAGGCAATTAAGTCATAGTGCGCAAAGGGGTTAGTGCACAGCGGATGGTTCAAAGTGAAAATTGAAATTTTCCACTGATATGCCATTTTAGTGCATAATATGTTGTGCCCAGTTTGTGCCACAGAAGACAAATACCTCATAAAACGTTAAGTGGGTTCTCTCGGGTATGGCGATTCCATGCGTTGGCGCAAACTGCTGCCTGTGCACGCTGCAGGGCTCAGAAGGGAGGGACGCATTTTGCTTTTGGAGTGCAGATTTTGCTTGGTAGTAGTTGTGTTTGGGGTTTCGCTGATATTTCAGTTTATAATGTGGGGGCATATGTAAGCTGGGCAGAGTACATCAGGGCATAATAAGGGTATAATAATGCGGTAAATAAATAATCATAGATGTGTGGCCGGTGTCGCACTGATAAATATTCTGAGAGCCAGAACTTTTTTATTTTTTCACCACCGAAGCCGTGTGAGGGCTTATTTGTTGCGGGACAATCTGTAGTTTTCATTGGTACCATTTTGGGGTACCATTTTTTTTTAATCACATTTTATTAAATTTTTTTGCAATCCTCACCAAATAACAGGAATTCTGACACTGTTTTTTAGGTTTTCTTTTTTCCGGCGTTCACCGTACTCTATAAATGACAGTTTTACTTTATTCTGCGAGTTGGTACGATTACAGCGATACCATATATATAGGTTTGGTCCTTTTTTTTTTTTTTTTTGCGTTTGCACAATAAAATCACTTATTTATAAAAAAAAATAATTTTCTGTGTCACCATATTCTGAAAGCCATAATTTTTTTAGTCAAAAAAGCTGTGTAAGGGCTTGTTTTTTGCGGGACGGATTGAAGTTTTTATTGGTACTATTTTTGGGTACATGCGACTTTTGGATCACTTTTTATTCTTTATTTAGGGAGCAGTTTTGACCAAAAAAATAGAGATTCTGTCGTAGTTTTTTATAGATTTTTTTTTTTTTTGGGGTGTTCATCTTGCGGGAAAAATAACATTACAGTTTTATAGTTGGGGTCGTCACGAACGCGGTGATACCAAATATGTGTACTTTTTTAACGTGTTCATTTTTTTTCTATAATAAAAGTCGTCTTAAAGGAAAAAAAAGCATTTTGTGTTTAGAGAACTTATAACTTTTATTTTTACACTTTTTTTTTTAAAACATTTATTACTTATTTTTACTTTTTTTACTTGTCCCACTAGGGGACATTTAGACTTGCAGCTTTGATCGCTGCTAGAGTAGATTACACTACACACGTAGTGTAATGTACTCTAAGGCGGAATACACACGACAGGGTTTCCCGCCCGGGTGCCGGCAGTTCATAAATCGGCCGTCACCCGGCTGCATTAGGAACAATAGACCCCTAATGGGGCTATTCACACGACCAATTTTTTTTGACGGGCCGGGAAAACCGCCCGTCAAAAAAGGGACTTGCCCTATTTTCGGCCGGGTACCATAGAAGTCTATGGGGCCGGGTAATACACGGCCATTACCGGAATGTGTCCCGAGTGATGGCCGGGTCTACCGTCGCTCGCGCTCTCTCTCCTCCTCCTCACAGTGCAGAGTGCATGTGAGGAGGAGGAGGGTCTTTTTTTGCTCCCTGCAGGAGTCGGAATCCCCAATCCCCAGCCGGGGATTGGGGATTCCGCTACAGGAGAAGTGAGTGACTACACTGTCCATATATGGACACAGTGACGTCACTCACTTCTGAAGCGGAATTCCTGACCTGTGGCAGGGAATTCCTCTCCAGGAGAAGTCAGTGACTACACTGTCCATATATGGACATTGAAGTCAGTGACTTCTCCTGGAACGGGGTGGGGGCTGGGTGGCATCACCTACAGGGGGCTGGGTGGCATCACCTACAGGGGGCTGGGTGGCATCACCTACAGGGGGCTGGGTGGCATCACCTGCAGGGGGCTGGGTGGCATCACCTGCAGGGGGCTGGGTGGCATCACCTGCAGGGGGCTGGGTGGCATTATCTACAAAGGGCTGTGTGTGGCAACAAATTTAAATGAAATTCATCCGATTTTAAAACGGACAGGGAAAAAAACGGGTCCAAATCGGCTGGTAAAAACGGCAACACGGAACGGAATCGGAACGGATGCAAACCGGCCGGGAAAATCGGCCAAAAACTGCCAATTTTCCGAGCCGACACTTGGACCCCGTCGTGTGAATGAGACCTAACTGTCATTGTGACGTAACTGTCACACTGACAGGAATCCGAGGAGGACCGGCCAGAGGCTGTTCCTCCGAGGCTTCTGTACATGGTAACCCGGAGGTCATTGTCTGACCTCCGATTGCCACGACAAGCATTAGTAGCTCCCACAATCACTTTGTGGGGGCTGCCGATGTGCTTCAAACCACTTAAATGCGGCAACGGCAATCCGTCGCCGCACTTAAGGGGTTAATTGCCGAAAGCAGTGGCGATGGTCCGCTGTCCGGCGAGACTGATGTGACAGCTGTCTAGGACAGCTGTCAGCGCGCGCCTGTCACTCTGTTTACACAGAGTGACAGTTTGAAATACTGACGAAAATGAACGTCATGGTGCGGGAACTAGCAGCCGACCATGACGTTCATTTTCGTCATTGGTCGTGAAAGGGTTAAACGGAAAGAAACGGTTCCATTAGAATTACCATTGATTTCAATGGTAATTCTTTTGTAGCAGTTGCTTTCCGTTTGTCTCCGTTCGCTAGGTTTCCGTTTGTTTTTTAAAGGCAACAAAAGTGCAGTCTACAGAACTTTTATTTCCGTTCAAAAGAATGGAAACCTAGCGAACAGAGACAAACGGAAGGCAACTGATACAAAAGAATTACCATTAAATTCAATGGTAATTCTAATGGAACTGTTGCTTTTCGTTTAATGTATCTATCCTCTGACGGTAGAGTGTTAAACGTATATTAACCCCTTAGTGACCACTAATACGCCTTTTTACGTGATTCACTAATGGGCTTTAGGCTAGGCTGACGCCTTTTCACGTCAGCCTAGTCTAAGTCCTGCACGGGTCTCCCGTGCAGGCAGGAGCCGGGGCTCTGCTGTCTGATGACAGCTGAGCTCCTGCTCCAACGCCCGCGATCGAAGTTTACTTCGATCGCGGCCGTTTAACCCGTTAAATGCCGCCGTCAATAGCGACCGCGGCATTTAACTTTGTTTACAGAGGGAGTGCGCTCCCTCTGTCACCCATCGGCGGCCCGCGAATGCAATCACGGGTCTCCGATGGGGTCTCATGGCAGCCGGGGGACTGATAAAAGCCCCCAGGTCTGCCCTGGACATATGCCTGTTAGGCATAACAGATTTACACTGACAGGCAATAATGCTCTGGTATACGAAGTATAAATATGTAATTTAAACCGCAAAGTGAACACCGTAAAAAAAAACCACAAAAAACTATGGCGAAATTGCAATTTTTTTCCATTGCCCCCCAAAAAAGTCATAATAAAAATGAATCAATAAGTCCCATGTACCCCAAAACAGTACCATTCAAAACTACGTCTTGTCCCGCAGAAAACAAGCCCAAAAAATCACTACATTGATGGAAAAATAAAAAAATTACGGCTCTTGGAAAGCGACGATGCAAAAACAAATAATTTTAGTTCAAAAGTGTTTTTATTGTGCAAAAGTCGTAAAACATAAAAAAACCTCCACATATGTGGTATCGCCGTAATCGTACCGACCCATAGAATAAAGGTAACATGTTATTTACGTCGCATAGTGAACGGCGTCAATTTAAAAACGCATAGAACAATGGCGGAATTTCAGTTTTTTTTATAATCCCCCCCCCCAAAAAGGTTAATAAAAGTTAATATAAAAATTATATGTACCCAAAAATGGTGCTATTAAAAAGCACAACTAATCCCGCAAAAAACAAGTCCTCATACAGCTATGTAGACGAAAAAATATAAACTTTAGCTCTTTGAATGCGACTATAGAAAAACGAATAAAATAGCTTGGTCATTAAGGCCTAAAATGGGCTGGTCACTAAGGGGTTAACACTAGTGTGATCTTAGGCTAATAGAATTAAGATATTAATAATATATTTTTTTTAAATAAACCCTGCCGGGTTTTGAACCAGTGACCTTTCAGATGTAAGGTAAACAAACTAACCACCACACTATAGAAGCTCTGATATTCAATGCCTGCCAAAGAGTAGTAGTTACTGGTAGAGATGAGCGAACTTATAAGTTCGGCTGGTTTCTCCGAATTTCATGAAAAAGTTCGATTCGGACCGAACTTGTTCTGACCGAACCTGTAATTCAAGAAAGCCCATAAAAATCGTGTATAACACTGTTTTAAAAGCTCTAGAAGCCCTGTATAACACTCTTAGGTCGCCCATGAGTGTATCCAAGTACTTTTGAGCTGTCTTTAAGGCAAAGTTAGTGTCAAAGTTACGCCAACATGTATGGCTATAGGAAAACGGATGGGACACGGTGATAACTAACAGAAACCACTGCACTTGTGCATGTTGTATTCTTAATGCATTGTTAAAAAAGGTACAAATATTAACCATTTTTGGCGGAAGATGCCTGCCAGGTTCATACATATAAGGTGGTAAAAGAAGAAGCAATGGCTTTTCACAAGCCCTCCAAAAATTTACCCTTTTTATTGGCAGATGCCTGCCGGGGTTCATCCATACATGGGTGTAAAAGCAACAAGCAATGGCTTTTCACAAGCCCTCCAAAAATGTACCCTTTATGGTGCCAGATGCCTGCCGGGGCTCATACATGTATGGTGGTAAAAGAAGAAGTCATTACTTAGCCATTGCTTTTTCAAAGCCCTCAAAAAATTAACCCTTTTTGGGAGTAGCAACAGGTTTTGCATCTGGAAAGTGAAGAAGCTATAAAAGAACAAAAATGATTCCTTTTTTAGGATCATCTGGCAGTATCAGACGGCAGCAGGTATGGTGGATTGGTAGTAGAAGTTGTAGTAGCAGATCCAACAGCAGCAAATGAAAACAGACTGGACAGGACAGAATCCCGGTGGTTGTGTAGGCCAGCTTGTAGCAGAGAGCAGTGGAGGTGGATTGGTGGTGGTTGACTGGTAGTAGTGGTGGTGGTGGACTACTTACAGCACAGGTGGTGGTAGTAGTAGTAGCTGCATCAGCAGCACATTAAAAAAGAGTGGCCAGGACAAAGCCCTGTGGTTGTTTTTTCTGAGACTTGTCAGAGGTACTGCGGATGGTGCTGTGTATGAGGACCGGCGTCGGTTACTAGGCAGACAGACAACATGGAAGATCAAGCCAAGGCTTCCTTTGGAAAAAAACATGTGGAAAATAAACTTTGGTAGAATTTTACAATCCCCAAGATAAAAAGAGGACATTAAAAAAAGACTGTGGTGGGGCAGGCCTGCTTGTAGCAGACGGCAGTGGAGGTGTATTGGTGGTAGAGGTAGCCAACGGACAGCAAGGGTGGTGGTGGTGGTAGTAGTAGTAGCAGCACATTAAAACAGACTGGACAGTCACAGACAAAGCCCTGTGGTGGGGCAGGCCTGCTTGTAGCAGACGGCACTGGTAGAAGTGCAGGGTGGACCAACATGTGCAGGGTGGAATTCCAGCGTGTTGGAACGTCGCAAATCAGGCTGTGTTCTGGGAGATTGTTTTGACGCTGCAAGTCAAGGAGGGCGTTCTTAAATGCATACGAACGTCTAAAGCGAACGCAAACCCTCCTGGACATGGCCAGCACACCCTTCAAACCAACATATGATTTTAAGAAGCGTGTTATGACCAGATTGATCACATATGCCATGCAAGGAGCGTGTGTCAGATGACCTAGACGCAGTGCAGCCACAACGTTCTTACCGTTATCAGAGACAACATTGCCCAGTGTGAGCTTCAGAGGAGACAGCCAGCGGGCGATTTCCTCGATGCACAGCAGCAGCTCCTGCCCTGTGTGGCTTTTCTCGCCCAGGCTCAACAGGTGTAAGACAGCGTTGTGGCGCTTCACCGTGCACCTATGAAAAGAGGAGGGAGGAGGAGTGGAAGATACGCTGTGTCCTGTCGGGGACGGAAAGACCTCCATTGAGGAGGGCAAGGAGTAGGAGGAGGAGGATGGTAGGTGCCTGGTGTCAGGAGTTGAACCAGAAAGATACAAGCGTGGAGGTTGTAATGCCTGGCATTGCTGCGGTGGTGCATCAGACTGCAAAATATTGACCCAGTGGGCAGTGAAAGACATGTACTGTCCCTGCCCATAGTTGCTGCTCCATGTGTCGATGGTGGCATGTACCCTGCTGCACACGGATAATTGCAAGGACTGGCCCACCTTTTCCTCCACGTGCTTATACAAGGCAGGGACAGCTGTCTTAGAGAAGTAATGGCGGCTAGGTATTCGCCACCTAGGCTGAGCGCATCAATTGCTTGAAGCCGGTGGAGTCGACCAGGTGGTACGGCAGCGACTGCACCATCAACAACTTAGCCAGGTGTGAATTAAGCTGCACGACAAGTGGATGACTGGGTAGATATTGTTGCTTATTGGACAACGATTCCGTAATGGATAACTGACGGGACGTAGGAGGAGCACTAGATGACAGTGATGATGACAACGAGATGGTGGATAAGGCCTGGCTAATACTTAGATGACTGGGACTCGGAGCAGCGGCAGAGGGGTCTTCATTAGATGTACATGTAGATGGTGGGGCATGTTGATTGTCCCACATGGCCTTGTGATGCCGCTCCATGTGTTTACGTAGAGCGGTAGTTCCTACATTGCTGCCCTGCCCACGCCTTACTTTCTGCTTGCAGATACGGCACTGTGCCATGCTTTCGTCCTCCGGGAAGGTACAGAAAAATTGCCACACGGCAGAGTACCGTAAAGAGGTAGTACCACGTCGTCCACCACCACCCGAGCTTGCCCCTTGTCTGGCAGGCTTTTTTCGGGAGCCTACACCAGTAGCAGCAGTGTCGCCGTCACCGGCTTCTGAGCTGACCCTACCGCTGCAACGTTTTGAAGATTTACTTCTGCCCGTACCTCGGCTTGGCTGTTTATCACTGCCAGTGCCGCCACTACTACCCTCCTCCTCTGACGCCGTCATCACCTCGTCACCTGGTTCCCATGTCCTGTCTGAAACAACATCACATAGCCCTCCTCATCATCCCCGCCACTTCTATCACTGTGTTGTGATGTGACATCATGGGCTCCATGCCCCCCCTCATTACTGCGTCTGCCCCCACGGCTACCACCAACACCCCCACTACCACAGCTATGCGTCTCGGACACCGCTTCCACCTACACCACTGCCGCAACACACTCCGTTGGCTGACTCGCGGAAAACAAATCATCATCACTATGTTGTTCAGTATCTTCCTTCGCACCCGAGGAGATGTCTCTTAGGACTCTCAGGAAAGATGGCTTCCCGCTAGGAAGGGGGAGTGAAGACATAGATGATGGAATGGAAACGCTAGAAATACTCATATTACTACTGTGCCAAGGAACTGTAGAGGATCTGGAATCCAACGAAACCTGGCTTGAAGCCAGATCGTCAGTCTTCCTGCTGAGATGACCGCAAGCCAGCCAACCTGTCCGCAATGGCCGTATTGTCTGAAATAACCCGCACACCGGAGGAGATGCACAACTCTGGCTTACTGATACTGCTACTACTACCACATGGCTGCTGCTACTAATAGAATTGGGCACATGTCTTGTGCCAAAAATGCTGGTACTGGGTCTGGCACCAACAGATCAAACATTTGGACTGGAAGAGGACATGGCATGGGTGTTTTTTCCTCTACCCCGTCCTTTCACAACCTTTTTTTTTTTACCAGACATTTCACTGCTGGAGTGCAGCAAGTTGAATCAAAACCCCTTCCCCTACTAGATATTATTGGGACTGGCTGAAAATGAGTGAATGTGAATAGGTGGCAGTCAGTGTATGCTGTGACTTGTATAATAGCACCAAAGGCACCGGCTGTACTTAATTAGCACATTGACAGAAATGAGGCCCTTTTTAGGCTATGTTCACACGGAGTATTTTGGGGGAGGAATATCTGCCTCAAAATTTTCCTCTCCCTGCACGCCGATTTTCACGGCGATTTTCGCGCCGTTTTTCGCCCGCGGCCATTGAGCTCCACGGGAATAAAACAGCGCGAAATACGCTTTCTCTGCCTCCCATTGAAGTCAATGGGAGGTCAGAGGCGGAAGCGCCCGAAGATAGGGCATGTCGCTTCTTTTTCCCGCGAGGCAGTTTTACTGACGCCGACTCCTCCCATTGAAATCAATGGGAGGCGTTCTCGGGCCGTTTTTGCCGAGTTTTGCGCTTTCCGCGTCAAAAAACTCGGCAAAATACTCCGTGTGAACATAGCCTTAAATTGTTATTCGGACTGGCGGAAAATCAGTGACTCATAAGGTGCCAGTCAGTGTATGCTGTCACTTGTATAGCATCAAAGGCACCGGCTGTACTTAATTAGCACGTTCAATTAAACCATTAGACAGAAATGAGGCCCTTTTTAAATTGTTATTCGGACAGGCGGAAAATCGGTGACTCATAAGGTGCCAGTCAGTCAGGGAATGCTGGCCGTTGTAGTACTACAGCAGCTGCCGGCCTGTATTGCAATTTGGATGTTGAGAGTAGACTCCCGCTGTAGTGGATGAGCCCCTTCGATTGCTGGTTTCCTGGCTTTTAGATCCCTAAAGCTTTCCCTTACTGCACAGAGATGCTATCCCTACAGCTCCTGTCTCTAAAATGGCCGCTGAGCTCCGTGCATAGACTATTATTGTAGGCTTGAGCCCGCCCCTATGCTGCCTCCCGATTTGGCTGGGAGAGCCGTTTGCAAGGCATTATGGGGTAGCCTGATGTCAGGGGATATTTTGAAATCCTCCATTTTAGATCTAACATGTGGCAGGCACCAAAATGTAGCTGGGTTCGGTCAAAACGTGTTCGGCCGAACCCGGTGAAGTTCGGATTCGCTGCGAACCGAACTTTTCACGATGCTCGGACCGAAATCGGGTTCGGTTGTCCCGATTCGCTCATCTCTAGTTACTGGTCCCGGCACCGACCCAATGACGGTCTGTGTGTCTCTGACTGAGGTCATCTCAGTCAGAGACAGTTGGCAAACCTCCTCCCCGGACACAGCGCTGTGCTCGGGGAAGCCATTGACGGTACTGTCCATATATGGACAGTGACGTCAGTGGCTAATCCTTGAGCGGAATCCCCTTTGCCGACTCTGGCCGGGGATTGGGCTCATAATTTGACAGTACCGTCAAGGGCTTCCCCGAGCACAGCGCTTAAAGTAGCACTGTGCCCGGGAAGCCCTCGACGAGCGGAGGTGCTCCCTCTGCTCCTCCGCAATGAACTAATTCTGAAGCAGGAAGCTGATGGTTTCCTGCTTCAGAATTAGTTTGACAGCGGGAAATACCCCTGGCCGCCCAGGACAGTGGGACACTGTCCCGCTGAATCCGGGACTGTCCCGCTGAATCCGGGACGGTAGGGAGGTATGGACTAGCTGTATATCTCCACAGACACACACACACACACACACACGGGGGGGGGAGAGGGGGTCACGAGAGCGGGGATCTATGAGAGAAAAAGAGGGACATAAAGAGACAAACTCCTTACCTGCAGTGCAGCTGGTCTTCATAATTGCGCCTGCTATCTCCCTACAAACCAGCTTCTCTGCTGGTTCGCACTGAACTGCGTGTCACAGTACAGAGCCAGATGGCAGATTCAATGAACGGCTCAAGTTCATTGTGTCCTATGCACTGTGCTGCCGTATTCCATCTGCGTATGTGTCGTTAAGAGACACATACACAGATTAAATAAAACATGGCAGCCCCCAGTAAAGTAATAAAGTGTTAAAAAAATAAAAAAAACTGTGGGTGAAAAATTAAACAAAGTCAATATAAATAAAACACATAAATTAATTTAAAAAAATAATCATGACACTGTCCCTTTTAATCTCTTCTTGACCTGTCATCAGTTCAGTCAGTAGCACTGCTGCAGCTAGACAACTCTTCTAGCAACCAGGGGAATGTCTGCTCCAATAAGGAGTAGAATGGGAGCATATAGTCTAAACAGGTCCTGATAGTGGGAGATAGGGCTAACTGTCATATAGACCAGGAATACTGAACAGTTTGCTGTATTCCGGGTGCTCGGGTTCGGGATATCTTGGATCGGGTTGACCGATTTATTGGTAGGGACTGGTGAAGACCCAGCGCTCATGGTGCACATTGGCACAAATGACAAATTAAGAAGTAGGTGGAGGGTCCTAAAACTTGATTTCAGGGACTTGGGTAACAAGCTCAGGGCAAGGACCTCAAATTTAGTATTTTGTACCTGTGCCACACCGGAGAGACAGCAGGAGATTAGGTGAACAAGTGGCTAAAAAAATTGGTGTAGGAAGGAGGCTTTTGTGTTCTTGGAGAACTGGGCCGACTTCTCTGTTGGCTACAGAATCTATGGTAGGGATGGGCTGCACCTAAATGGGGAGGGTGCAGCTGTGTTGGGGGGAAAAGATGGCTAGAAGGTTGGAGGAGTGTTTAAACTAGGGAATGGGGAGGGCAATTACTGTATAGATTACAGTATAGATTGGGAGGACAGTGTTGCATGTGATCTGGGGCTAAGAAATTAACATGGGGTGGAATAGAGGAATGGGTTAGAACAGTAAATAGGAATAGGAAGAAAAGTGGTATGGATGAAGCCTCAATAATAAGATTGAGGAATTAGGCTATGTTCACATGGAATATTTTTCACTCTGAAAATTCTGTCTGGAAAAATCAGATCCAGTTGTTTTGCACCACAGGACTCTTGACGCGTTTTTGGCGCTTCTGTTTACCTATTTTTTCAACCGGCAAAGGAAAAAAACGCAAACTTTTTCTAACATAAAAAGCATCAAAAACGTGTCGCCCGTTTGCGGCGTTTTTCCCATCTCATTGATTTCAATGGGGTTTTTGCTTGCAGGAAAAGAAACGACTCCACCTCCCATTGAAAACAATGGGAGGCTATTTTGGCCATTTTATTTCCACTTCAAAAAACGTGTCCAAAAAACGTGTCAAAAGAAACTGTGTGAACAGGGGCTTAGAGTTGATAATGCTTGAAGAGAATTGTGAGTGGGGATAAGTGAGACATGGCTGGATGATAGATGCAGGGTTACGGTCTGGTTAGGAATGATCGTAGTAATATGAAAGGGGGATGAGTTTGCTTATAATGTAAAATCCTGCCTAAAACTTGCGGTATGATGTCCATGGGGGAAATAATCATATGGACACCCTATGGCTGGAAAGAAGGGAAGGGAGAAAGAATATAAAAATAATTAAAGGGGTTTGTTATAAGTCTCCAAGTGTAATGGAAGAAGCAGAAAATTAACTAATAAAGCAAATAGATGAGGCAGAAAACCATAATGAAGTCATTATCATGGGGGACTTTAACTACCCTGATATAAACTAGAGGGCAGAAACCTGTAGGTCCTACAAAAAGGAAACCGTTTTTTTTTTCTTATACAATAAGGCTGGGTTCACACGACCTATTTTCAGGCGTAATGGAGGCGTATTACGCTTGAAAAGACTGCTCCAATACGTCGGCAAACATCTGCCCATTGCTTTCAATGGGTTTGCCGATGTACTGTGCCGAGGACACTTCTTGGGACGTTTTTGGAGCCGTTTTCTCATAGACTCTATTGAAAACGGCCGAAAAAACGCGAGTTGCTCAAAAAACTTCTGAAAATCAGGTGCTGTTTTCCCTTGAAAACAGCTCCGTATTTTCAGAAGTTTTTGGCTCAGCGTGTGAATATACCCTTACCTTTCACAACTGGTGCAAGATCCATCAAGAGGGGGCTCTTTTAGACCTAATTTTAACCAGACAGGATATCAAAAATACAGGTTGGGGGACACTAAGGTAATAGTGAGCACAACATGAGATTGTTTTCTCGTGACATATTGTACTTTATGTTAGTGAAAAAATTTGGTAGATTAATTTATTTGTGAAAAACACCACATTTTTAGGAAAATTGCTAAAATTAGCATTTTTCTAAATTTGAATGTATCTGGTTGTAAAAAAGATAGTAATACCACACAAAATAGTTGCTAGTGAACATTTACCATATCTCTACTTTATGTTGGCATCGTTTTTAGAACCTCCCTTTATTTTTCTAGGACGTTACAGAGCTTAGAACTTTAGCAGTAATTTCTCACATTTTCAAGAAAATTGAAAAAGCCTTTTTTTTTATAGGTTCTTGTTCAGGTCTGAAGTAGCTTTGAGGGGCCTATATTTTGGGAAACCCTCATAAATCACCCCATTTTAAAAACTGCACCATCAAAGTATTCAAAACAGCATTTAGAAAGTTTCTTAACCCTTTAGGCATTTCACAGGAATTAAAGAAAAGTGGTGGTGACATTTACGAATTTAATTATTTTTTTTTGCAGAAATTAAATTGAAATCAAATTTTTTTCTGTAACACAGAAGGTTTTACCAGAGAAACACAACTCTCTATTTATTGGCCAGATTCAGCAGTTTTTAGTAATATCCAACATCTGGCCCTAGTGTTCTAATGGACTGAAACACATGCCTATGGAGCACCTAGTAGATTTTGGAGCCTTCTTTTTATTCGATTTATATTTTACATAGTTACATAGTTAGTACGGCTGAAAAAAGACACATGTCCATCAAGTTCAACCAAGGGAAGGGAAAAGGGAAGGAAAAATTTCTACACATAGGAGCTAATATTTTTTTGTTCTAGGAAATTATCTAACCCTTTTTTAAAGCCATCTACTGTCCCTGCTGTGACCAGCTCCTGCGGTAGACTATTCCATAAATTCACCGTTCTTACTGTAAAGAAGCCTTGTCGCCTCTGCAGCTTGAACCTTTTTTTCTCCAGACGGAGGGAGTGCCCCCTTGTTTTTTGAGGGGGTTTTACAAGGAACAGGATTTCACCATATTTTTTGTATGTGCCATTAATATATTTATATAAGTTAATCATGTCCCCCCTTAGTCGTCTTTTTTCAAGGCTAAATAGGTTTAATTCTTTCAATCTTTCCTCATAACTTAAATTCTCCATGCCCCTTATTAGCTTCGTTGCTCTTCTTTGTATTTTTTCCAACTCCAGGGCATCCTTTCTATGAACTGGAGCCCAGAACTGGACTGCATATTCTAGATGAGGCCTCACTAATGCTTTGTAAAGTGGTAATATTACATCCCTGTCCCGCGAGTCCATGCCTCTTTTAATACACGACAATATCCTGCTGGCCTTTGAAGCAGCTGACTGACACTGCATGCTGTTATTGAGTTTATGATTTACAAGTACACCCAGATCCTTCTCAACAAGTGAATCCGCCAGTGTAGCTCCCCCTAGGACATATGATGCATGCAGGTTGTTGGTACCCAGATGCATAACTTTACATTTATCTACATTAAACTTCATCTGCCAAGTGGACGCCCAAACACTTAGTTTGTTTAAATCTGCCTGTAATTCATGAACATCTTCCATAGTCTGAACTATATTACATAGCTTGGTGTCATCTGCAAAAATAGAAATCGTGCTATTAATCCCATCTTCTATATCATTAATAAATAAGTTGAATAATAGGGGTCCCAGCACTGAACCCTGGGGTACACCACTTATAACCGGTGACCATTCAGAGAAGGAATCATTGACCACAACTCTCTGGATACGGTCCTTGAGCCAATTCTCAATCCAATTACAAACTATATTTTCTAAACCTATAGTCCTTAATTTAATTTTAGGCATCCCGTCAGGTTAGAAGAAGTGGTGCCAAAACAAAGGAAACACCCCAAGACCAAATTTTTTAGACTACACCCCACGAGGAATTCATCTAGGGATGTAGTGAGCATTTTAACCCCACATGAGTTCCATAGATTTTATCAAAATTGGGCAGTGAAAATTAAAAATTACATTTTTTTCCAATAAGACGTACTGTAGCTGTAGTTCAAAATGTTTCATTTTCACAACAAATCAGAAAACGCACCCAACGTTTGTAAAGCAACTTCTTCAGAGTAGGGAAATACCCATATGTGGTCATAACCTGCTGTTTGGATACATGACTGGGCTCAGAAGTGAAGGCTTTGTAGCGCAGATTTTGCTGGATTGATTCCTGGGCACCATGTTTCATTTACAGAGCCCCTGAGGTAGTAGTACAGCATTTTCTCCCGAGTACAGCAATACCCCATATGCGATTGCAGGTCTTAGAAGGGAAGGAGCGCTCTTTGACTTTTTGAGAGTATATTTTGCTTAATTGGTTTCTGGGTGCCATGTCACATGTGCAAGGCTTCCTGAGGTACCAGTACTGTAGAAATTCCCAAATATGAGGCCATTTTCGAGATTTTACCTCTCAAGGAAATAAATTAGGGTTGTAGTGAATATTTGGACCCCACAGGTGTTTTAGGATTTTATTAGAATTGGGCCATGACCATTTAAATCTACCTGTGGTTATTAAACCAGGTATTGGTACTTTTGGCAGTGTGGGCAGGTGCCAAGTCCTGCTGGAAAATGAAATGTGCATCTCCATAAAGCTTTTCAGCAGAGGGAAGCATGAAGTGCTCTTAAATTTCCTGGTAGAGGGCTCTGTTGACTCTGGACTTAATATAACACGGTGGACCAACACCAGCTCATGACAGATTTAATTTTCCAGCAGGACTTGGCACCTGCCCACGCTGCCAAAAGTACCAATACCTGGTTTAATAACCACAGTATCACTGTGCTTGATTGGCCAGCAAACTCGCCTGACCTGAACCCCATAGAGGTATAGAATATTTTGACCCCACAGGTTTTTTGCTGAATTTATTTGAATTAGTTTGTGAAAATGAAAATCTCCTATTTTTTTCTGAAAAAACATAGAATTTTCAAATTTTTACAAGGGATAAAGGAGAGATCTTGCGAGATCACACTGTAAGGGCGGATTTACACGAACGTGTAATACGTCCGTGCAACGCGCGTGTTTTTCACGCGTGTCGTACGGACCTATTCTAGTCTATGGGGCAGTGCAGACTGTCTGTAATGGCAGGAAGGAGGTGAAGGGAAAGTGAGCCCTAATCTACCCACCGCCCTGTCCCTGCCTACTTGCAACGACCCGCCCTAGGCGACGGGATACAACTGGGCGGCGGTCCCTATGCTGTCTAAGTGCACGGGAGAACAAACAGGGAACACGCAAGGGAAGGGGCAGTAGCCCACGGAACGCCGCGAGGAAACGGAGTGGTGAATGAGTAGTCAGGACCAGGATGAAGTGGAGTATACCCAAGTGAGCACGGAGGAGGAAGCAAGCCGGAGGCAAAGCAAAGCAGGTTAAGCAGAACTGCAGCAAGGCAGAAGCAGGCTGGAGCAAGCAGCAGTGGGGCCAGGAATCCAAAAGAATTACAAGCACTGAGGAGGAGAACACGGCAGGTAATAAAGGACAGGGGGCGGAGCTAACTCCGACTGACCAGGCCGCGATAGGCTCTCCCACTCCTGAGCCTGCCACCCTGGTTGGTGGGAGATGGTGTCAGTCGAACAGGTCTGGCCTCAGGTGTGGATTGATTAATCCCAGGAGTATACCTAGACGTAGTACCTGGCAGATCCCTAACACTGTCAGTGATTTTTGTGCAGCGTTAGTCCGCTGTGTAAAACTCACGACAGGTCCTATATTTCTGCGTTTTTCTCGCATAACGCACCCATTGAAGTCAATGGGTGCGTGAAAATCACGTGCACCACACAGAAGCACTTCCGTGGGACGCGCGTGATTCGCACAACAGCAGTCAAAAGTATGTTTGCAAACAGAAAAGCACCACGTGCTTTTCTGTTTATGACACTCCGTTTGGATGTTTGTAATCCAACAATCCGACAATCACGCAGCCGCACATCCTATCTGATGACACACGGAGCTGTTAAGTGCCTTTTGTGCACGCAAAACGCCGCGTTTTTTTGCGTGAGCAAAACGCACACGCTCGTGTAAATCCCCCCTCAATGACAGCAAGCGTGATCTAGAGTAAGTGACACACATTTACGTTACCGAAGTGTCGGGAGTGTTTAATATACATCGCGT
Source organism: Rhinoderma darwinii (assembly GCF_050947455.1). Classification (NCBI taxonomy): domain Eukaryota; kingdom Metazoa; phylum Chordata; class Amphibia; order Anura; family Rhinodermatidae; genus Rhinoderma; species Rhinoderma darwinii. The sequence goes on along the minus strand of NC_134692.1, from coordinate 90,268,914 downwards.
CCTGGCTGGAAGCGATGTCTATTTACTCTCAAGACACTTCAGTAACGTTAATTTGGGTGTAAGTGATAGCACACGCTGTGCTGAGTGCATGAATGGAGAGAAGTGTATGATGCGGATTGGTCAGCGTCATACACTTCTCTCCACAACACCCACTTGGTCAAAAGTAAAAACACGCCCAGTTGGGCATTAAGAAAGTCATTAGCATAAAGCTAAAATAGGTCATAACTTGGTGAAAATTTATCGTTTTTCTAAATAAACACTGCTGCTGTTACCTACATTACAGCGCCTATCACGTTATGTAGGAGATAGGGCACTTATAATGTGGTAACAGAGCCTCTTTAAGTGCCTCTCAACCTGAAGTACTGCAGCATGTGGCACTATGTATAAAAACCAGAGCGGACTCTCTAAAACTCTGATTGGGCAACCACTAGGAAAGGGAGAAAGCCAGCACTAAACAGCGAGAACTTGTTGTTGGTCATGTATAAGGACAGGAAGGATTTCCTTAGGTTGACCACAAAACATGGTAACGGCAGCACCCCTGTCCCTGTCAGAGATAGCACTGCAATGACCCCCCAAGCCAGATTGCATCCTAGGCTATAATAAGTACATGGGAGTAGTTGATCTCTCTAAGTACTGAAGCCGTACAGTCCCATGCGAAAAACAAAGGTGTTATACAAAAAACTGTCCGTGCACATGGTACAGATAGCATTGTATAATTCTTAGGTGCTATCCCAATGTGCAGGGCCATTCCTCAGTTTCAAGAGGTGATTATCAAGGCCTTTGTATTTTGGAACCATGAAGGAGAGGGCCCCTGTACTTCTATAAGCGATGGTCCACGTATTGTACCAGGGCAACACTTTCCCAGCAAAATCTCCGCTTTGTAAAAAGTGAAAGACCCAAAAAAGGTGCAAAGTGTGTTACAAAAGGGGGAAAAGAAGAGACACTGTTTATCAGTGCTACACATGCCCTGCAAACCTGGCCTGTGCACAAAGGATTGCGTCAAGGTATATCACACATCCATGGATGATTAATTGTATCATTCATTTACCCCATTATATTTCCAAAGTGTCATGATGCCCACAAACCAAACCAGCAAATCCTTGCTCCAAAAGCCAAATGGCGCTCATTTCCTTCTGAGCCCTGCCGTGTGCCCAAAAAGCAGTTTATGACCACATACGAGGTATTGCCATACTCGAGAAATTCCATTGCAAATTTTTGGGTGCTTTTTTTTCCCTTTTAGTCCTTTTGGAAATGTAAAAATCTATTTTTTTTTTTATTTTTTTTACGGACCTATTCAAATAACTTCAGCAAAATACCTTTGGGGTTAAAATGCTCACTATAGCCCTAGGTACATTGTTAAGGGGTGTTTCCCCAAATGGGGTCACTTTTGGGGGGTTTCCAAAGTTTTGGCCCTTCAGGGGCTTTTCAAATGTGAACCAATTCCAGCTTTATTTGAGCTCCAACAGCCAAACGGCGCTCCTCCCTTTCTAAACCCTGCAGTGTCTTTCTAGCCCTTATTAGGCTTAGTAATATCGGTTCTTGGTGCTGTACAATGGTGTGCTACACCGAGAACCGATCTTACCAAGCCCGATGATGAGTTACTGCCCGAAACACTGCTACATTCATGAAGTTTTGACATGGTGGTGTATAGAATGACTTGGATGATGTGATAAAAAATTTCAATTATTAAATTCACCTGCATTATGGTGTGTTGAGCTCTCTCTATCTACGACTAAATGTATACATGGTAAGAGAATATACCATGAGGTTCTGGCATAGATCCTATATCTACCGATTTGAGTGTGCTGTCTGATATTTGTTACAATGTGTCACGAGAAAAAAAATCTCAAAATTGCATGCATAGGTAAAAGCATTTCAATGTTTTTACCACATAAAGTAGCACATGAAAAATTAGGCTTTGTCAGGAAGGTCAAAAGTGTCTGCAGCGGGAAGGGGTTAACTTTCCTAATTTGATTGCTTGCACATTCCACGGTATGTACACAAATACGTATAAAATAAATAAATTCGTGCCTCACAACTTTGAGGTTCAAACCTTTTAAGATTTGAGATTCTGAGAGCCCAGCTGACTCCTAGACTGAACCTGTGTAAGCCCTTAGTAATTAATGTAAACATGGCAGCAATGGGTCCACAGTCCCTATGATCAGAGCTCAGAGACTGTATTGTACACTAATCTATTTCAAAGTTTGAGCCCATCTAGTGTTTCGTTCCATATGTTTTATTTACATAGCCTTAGAGAAGACTTTTAAACCCTTAAAGGGAATGTGTTGCCAGCAAAACATCTTTTTTTTTTTTTTTTAGTTAAACAATTAGTGTGTAGGTGATTAAACATTGTTCTAATTTTTTTTATTTTTTTCACGAGTCAGGAAATATTATAAATTGGATTCAATTTATAATATTTCCCAGCACTGGTCACTAGATGGAGCAATTCCCAAAATTGCAGCATTGCATGTGGTAAAGCAACCACATTGCTTTATGCTGCAAAATTGGGAAAAAATCCCTCGCTCTAGTGAGCTCTCAGAATCCCCCCCTCCTTTATCCTGGCTAGTGCCGGGAGAAACGAGGGGTTTGAACGGTCTAACCTCCTACACTGTGTGTCGCCATTTTTTGAGCTAACACACAGTGTAGAAGGTTTACATACACTAGTAAAACACACTGAAACACGAACATACATAGAAATCACTTACCTGCTCCAGTCGCCGCCGCTCCCTCCGGTCCGTCCGCTCCGTCTGCTGCCGCTGCTCCATGTGCACAAGTCCGGAAGCCGCGACCGGAAGTAGTAATCTTACTGTCCGGCCGCGACTTCCGGTCCACAGGAAAATGCCGCCGGGCGGCACGCATTTCAAATTGGACTGTGTGGTAGCGGCGCATGCGCCGTTCCCACACACACGGCGTACACCATAGTGGATGGAACCGGCCCCGTTCGCATTCCCTATGGGACTGGAGCTGCCGTATTCCATGTCTGTATGTGTCGTTAATCGACACATGCAGAAATGGAAAAAAAAATGGCAGCCCCCATAGGGAAGAAAAAGTGTAAAAATAGAAAAAAGTAACACACAAACACAATTAAATATAAACGTTTTTAATAAAACCCTAACATAAAACTGATATAAAAAATAATAATTTTCATGACACTGTTCCTTTAATGACCAGGCAATTTTAGACGTTAATGACCAAGCCATTTTTTACGTTTTTCCATTGTCTCATTCAAAGAGTTATACACTTTAAATTTTTCCGTCGATATAGCTGTATAAGGTCTTGTTTTTTGCGGGACAAGTTGTCATTTTTAATAGCACCATTTTGGGGTACATAGAATTTATTGATTAACGTTTATTAACTTTTTTTTGGGGGGGAATAGAAAAAAACCATCAATTTCGCCACGCTTTTTTGCGTCCTAAATTTACTCCGTTTACCATGTGGTATAAATAACACAATAACTTTATTCACCGGGTTGTTGCGATTGCAACGATACCAAATTTGTATAGGTTTTGTATGTTTTACTACTTTTACACAGTGAAAACCCTTTTTTTTTCAAAATTATTTGTTTTTGTGTCTCCATATTTGAAGAGCCATAACGTATTTATTTTTTTGCCAATGCAATTGTATGAGGGCTTTTTTTTTTGTGGGACGACTTGTAGTTTTTATCAGTACCATTTTGGAGTAGATGCGACTTTTTGATCACCTCTTATCAAATTTTTTTTTAAGGCTGGATTCAAAGAAAACAGCAATTTTTGCATGTTTTTTTATTTTATTTTTTTACGACGTTCACCGTGCAGGTTAAATGATGTAATACGTTTATAGTTGGGGTCGTTACGGACGAGGCATGATCTAGCAGGCATTCATTACAGACAGACCTGGGGGCCTTTATTAGGCCCCCGGCTGCCATCGGAGAAACAGACACTCGGCGATCTTATCGCCGGGTGTCAGTTGGATGAGAGGGAGCTCCCTTCCTCTCTCCAAAACCACTCTGATGCGGTGCACGCTATTGTGCACCGCATCTGAGGGGTTAAACGGGTGAGATCGATACGTATATCGATCTCACCCGGCAGAGCAGGGACGCACCCAGCCCTCCGCTACCTCTGGTAGCTGAGAGCAGGGAGATTTGACAGCTCCCTGCTCTGTTTACTTATTCCGATGCCGCAACGTAAAAAGTCTATGGCATCGGAATAAGGCCCGTTAGTGACAGACGTAGAAACACTATGGGCCGGTCACTAACGACTATGAAAAAAGACGGCTGTTACAAAACGGATCAGCTGTCAGTTTTTCATACATGTTTTCTCAGTATGTCTCCAAATTTTCATCCAATTCCCGGTTTTAACGGCTGTTTGTCATCCATTTGCCATTTGTTTTCACGGGCGTTAAAATAAATAAAAAAAATAAAAAAACATTTTAATTTGTCTGATTTTTATTTTTTGTCCCAACCCCCTGAAAACACCACAGTGCCACTGTAGATAGGTCCCACATAGTGCCACAGTGTCCACGTAGATAGTGCCACACACACAATGCCTATATAGATGGTGCCACAGTTTCCCCTATAGATAGTGGCCACATAGCGCCACACTCCTGTAGATAGTGCCACGCTCCCCGCCTGTAGATAGCTCCACACTCCCCTGTCCCCATTCTCCTGTCATCCAGTGATGCAGGCCTGGTCTCTTCTGACCAGGCCTACTCCAGTGGAGCAACGCAGGTGGCGCGATGAACACCTCGCGCTGTCTGCATCTCAAAAACTCTGAAAGTTGGGGAAGGAAACCAATGGTGCTCTTGCCTCGCCAGCACTGGCCGTAAAAAATAGAACCTGTTAAAAACATATCCATTGACCTCTATGGGGTCTTTCTGGGCGTGAAAAAAGCCGAAAATAAAACCTGTTTTATTATTTTGATGGCCAGTATTTATACACCGTTCTAAAAAATATTGCCATGTAAATAGACCCATACAACTTCATTGTAATGAAAATGTTCATCACACGGCCGTATTTAACTGTCAGGTGAATACAGCCTTAACCCCTTAATGACCGGGCCTGAAAAGACCTTAATGACCAAGCCAGATTTGTTAAATCTGGTATGTCTGACTTTATCAGAGAATAACTCTGTGAAAGTTTTGAATATCCAAGTAATTCACATGTTGTACTTTATTTTAGTGGTAAAAGTAGACTGATACGATTTGCGGAAATTAATTAAAAAATAGAAAAATGGAAGAAATTTGTAAAAATTATCATTTTTCCCTATTTTTAACTGAAATATGTGACATATGTACACACATACTATACAATTTTTTTATTAAATATATATTTCCATCGCTTTACTCTATTTTGGCAGCACTTTTGAAAAAAAATAATTATTTTTTTTGAGCAATTTAGAAGACTTACAAGTTTAGTAATAATTTTATACATTTTGAAGTACATTTTGTTTTCCTGCACCAAGCCAGGTTTTCAGAGGCTCATAGGTGTCAGAATGGTGGAAACCCCCACAAGTGACACCATTTTGAAAACTACACCCCTTAATGTATTTATTAAGGGGTGTTGTAAGTATTTTGACCCCACAGTTTTTTGCTAAATTGAATGCATAGCAGGTGAAATAAAAAAACACTTTTTATATAAAAGTATCACTTTGAAGACCGATTTCTTTGTAAAGTGACCATGAGAATGAAGAAACACACCCCAAAATCTGTCACCCTGTTTTCAAAAATGCCCCCATTGAGACCCTAATGCGTTGCCTGGACACATGGCAGGGCCCGAAAGGAAGGGAGCAAACGGAGGCATTCAGGTCTCATATTTTGCTTGAAAATGTTTTAGGCCCCACTGTACATTTGGAGAGGTTTTGAACTACCAGAACAAAAGAAACTCCCCATAAACGACCCCATTTAAAAAACTTCACCCCTTAAGGTATTTATCTAGGGGTGTAGTGAGTATTTTGACCCCACAGTTTTTTGCTAAATTGAATGCATAGCAGGTGAAATAAAAAAACACTTTTTATATAAAAGTATCACTTTGAAGACCGATTTCTTTGTAAAGCGACCATGAGAATGAAGAAACACACCCCAAAATCTATCACCCTCTTTCTCCTGTTTTCAAAAATGCCCCCATTGTGGCCCTAATGCGTTGCCTGGACACACGGCAGGGCCCGAAACTGAGGGAGCACCCGAAGACTTTCAGGACACACGTTTTGCTTGAAAATGTTTCAGGTCCCATTACACATTTATAGAGTCACTGAGCTGCCAAAAAGATAGAAACTCCCAATAAATGACCCCATTTTGAAAACTAAGGTATTCATCTAGGTGTGCACTAAGAATTTTGACCGGAAGTAATGCAAAGCAGGTGTAAAGAAAATTTAATTTCACTTTTTTTCACAAATGTGTCATTTTAAGGTCTGATTTCTTGTACAGAGGACATGAGAATAAGGAAATGCACCAGAAAATGTATCACCCTGTTTCTCCTGTGTTCAAAAATATCCCCATTGTGGCCCTAATGCGTTTCCTGGACACACGGCAGGACCCAAAAGGAAGGGAGTACCCGGAGGCTTTTAGGACACACATTTTGCTTGAAAATGGGAGGATTCTACTTTTCTAGATTGAGAAATATATGTCCCTAACAGTTTCTACACCCTATGACTATGTCGTGCTAAGAAAGCAGCTGTCCTGAAATCATGTCAGTCCATAGACATTATGTATATCAACCCACTCTGATATATAGTAAGTTAGAGTGGGAAAATGTATTAAACTGTTGGCGGAAAAAGGCAATATATCCCCAAAAAAAGGAGGAAGAATGTATCCAGCTATGTGGAAAACTAGAGCATGTTCACAGGATGAAAGAAAATTTGTAGGGCTGCAATGACTTTATTATTCAAAGTGACTGGTCATACAACGTCTCTTTAGCTCTATCAATCCCTATATAAGGGACGAATGTGCTAAGTGACGCGGTACACCATAACAAGCCCCTGCCCGGCAAGGTAGGAACCGCCATGTGCACAAAACAACCAATAACCTGTAGAATATATAAAGGGGCAGTGTCCCACACCGTATGTATAGATACAGTAAAGGACCACTACTCCTCAAATTAATGTCGCTATTTCTAGAAGTATTGTCGGGTGTAAGAGGTCCACCAAAAACCTGAACAAAACTGTAATAAAGCCCATAGTGTGTTGATAAGGAACAGCTCGCTTATTAGAAATCCTCAGAATGAAAAGAAAAAATTATGCCGTATCCCCAGTGAGTAACCGCTATTTATGGCAGGACATAGTCATAACGGAAAAGGAAATCAAAAGCTTTCAGGGCACAATTTTATCTTGAATGAATTTCAGGGCCTTATTCCACTTTATATAACTGGGTTATATCCCAAAATTACTCAATCTTGAAAAGTATATTTCCCTCCCTCCCAAAAAAAGTGATTAAAAAAAAGAAATCTCTAAAAGAACCCTAAATTTTGGCATCTCCTAAATATAAAGCGAAGCTGCTTCCCTAAAAAAAAAAAAAAAAGAGGTGTACAGAAAAATAAAATCCTAAATAAATCCTGCATTTTAACTTTTATAGCTCACAAAAGAAAATTAGTAATGTGCGACGGTATGATAGATTTCAAAACAGGGACTTATGCATAGACCAGGGTTGGAAGGACAAGCGGAACAATAATATCTTGACTCACTTCGCTGTCCTCGTTTGCTGCAGACCCGACACCGTTTTTTGGGGTATTTTTGGTTAGGTGTTGAAGGGATGGGGTGTAAAAAATGTTTTTCAACAAGTCGGCGTACATCCTCTGACTCATGGACTACTGTCTGGTCTGCAGATTGAAATAGGAGATCTTCAATCACTTTCTCCTGAAATTCAAAGAATGTCGCCCTGCCCACTGATTTTTTGTACAGGACAAATGCATTGTGCATTGCAACCTGGATGAGGTATATTGCCACTTTCTTATACCACGTTCTGGTTTTCCTTTTAACCAGATAAGGTTGTAACATCTGGACGCACAAATCTACCCCACCCATGAATTTGTTATAGTTGATGACACACACAGGCTTTTGTCTATCTGCAGAGGCCCCACGTTCTCTAACAGTTGCTGTTGCACTTGTATGGATAGTGCTGATCATGTAGACGTCCTTGCGGTCACAAAATTTTAAAGCCAGCATCTTCTCAATTTGAAAAGTGCATGACTCCCCCTTTGGTAGTTTTTTATCCACAAGTTGACGTGGGAAACCTTTGCGATTCCTGCGTATTGTGCCACAGGCTCCGGTGTTGGCACAATGAAGGGCGCTAAACAATGGCACACTGGTATAAAAACTGTCCGTGTATACATGATACCCCTTGTGTAGGAAAGGGCCAATTAAATCCCACACAATCTTACCAGTGGTTCCAATATTTGGAGGGCACCCTGGTGGATTGAATTCACTATCTTTACCCCGTATTTTGCACTTTTTGAGGGTATGAATTGGCGGAATGAGAGACGCCCTTTGAAATTCATTAGCGATTCATCCACTGCTAAATTTTGTTCAGGGGTATATGCTCCTAAAAAGGAGGAATTAAGAAAATTTAGCAAAGGCCTTAATTTATACAGCCAGTCACGGCTTCTGTCGCTGGAAGGGGGTGCCTGTAGGTTGTCACTAAAGTGGAGAAATCGCATAAGTATTTCGTACCTGCTGCGTGACATAATGCCAGAAAAAATTATATAATTCCCATGTTAAGGGTGAGGCCCAGAATTTTTTTTATTTCCGTTGCATTTGTGGGATTCCACAACCTGGCATAAAGTGACGAAGGCTTATTGGCAATGTACTACCTGGCATACAAATTTGTTTCCTGCACAAAATGTTCCAAAACTTGGTCCGTAATAAAAATATTAAAATAATTTAGTGGTGAAAAATTACTGACATTGGGACTTATGCCAGGAGTAGCAATAAAGTCATTTATGGTGGGAGAAAATAGACTTGTGGGTTCCCACACTAAATCGGTTTGGTGGGGTTGCGCAATTTCAGGGGCTGCACTTTGAATTGACGTTGTGGCAACTGCGCCGTCTCCCATATCACTGGTGCTGGGTCTCATATCCGTAGAATCCCTTGAAGCGACACTTTCGCTGTCGCTTTCAAGAAAAAGCTCAACTTCAGATGCAGAATCCGTATCGGAGCATAGCATCTGATAGGCTTCCTCAACGCTGTATCTTTTGGCAGCCATAATGATTATACAGTCTAAACCGCAAATAATAAACGTAACTAGCGGTTTCAATTTTTTTATCAACTAATCACACTAAAGGAATTAAACTTTTTTTTTTTTTCAAACCTAAACCCTACGTCTAACACAAACTGTAAACCCAAGCCCAGAACAGCACCCTACGCCGTCTAACAGCGTACCCTAAAAAGAAAGTCGTTTATAGTACGATTCTTAGTATATACAGTAAATATATTTATGTTTATATATATATATGTATATACTATAAAATACTGAAAAAATGATTTATTTTTTTGAAACTGTGTGAGGAACAAGTGATTTTGTGTGTGGACACTGACACACTTGTATCTGTTTCTCTCCACAGCTAGAACAGAGTGAGGAGAAACAGATACATGTTTTACTTTTATTTTACAGTAGTGATCACTATGATTGGATCTCATAATGAACACAAAAAAGATCAGGAACCAATACTATTGGCTCCTGATCACTGCTCTAAGAACAGAGCTGGTAGCAACAGCTCGTTCTTAGAGCAGGAGCTGTCATTTAGACACTCCCGGCGGCTCTGTACACAGTAACAGCATGTGACCGCTGTGATTGGCTGTCACAGCGGTCACATGCTGTTACGACGAAATCGGCAGGTCCTGATGGCTGCACTAAGAACCGGATCTGTTACATACAGCCGGTTTTTAGTGCAGACTTGACCAGGCTGCCGTTAAACCCACTCTACTACAGCGACGCCAAAAGGCGTCGTTGTAGACTGAGTACATGCACCGCCCGACGTCAAAAGACGGTGGGCGGTCGTTAAGGGGTTAAAGGGAAGGTGTCACAAAAAAAAAAAAAAAATTTATGTTATTGCTTTTAGTATGTTATTAAAATACATTTTATTTATTTGTGTTTTTGTGTTGTACTTTTTTATTCTTTCTTTTACTTCTCTATGGGGGCTGCCATTTTTTTTTTTCATCTCTGTATGTGTCGATTAACGACACATACAGAGATGGAATACGGCACATACATCCCCATAGAGAATGCGAACGGGAGCCGTTCCATTCACTATAGCGTACGCCGCTCCCACACAGTCCAAAAGGAAGGTCTTCGGCAGAGCGACATCCGGCGCCATTTTCATGTGGACCGGAAGCCGCAGCCGGACAGTAAGATGACTACTTCCGGTCGCGGCTTCCGTCCATATGTTCAGAAGCAAGGACTAGGAGCAGAGGCAGCGGCGGCGGCAGGAGCAGCCAAGTTATGTTTGTGTATGTGATGTGTGTGTATGTTTGTGTTATACTGTGTGATTACCACTGTATCTAATCCTCCTACACTGTGCATTCACTAAAAAAATGTACATTCAACCCCCTCCTTTCTCCTGGTACTAGCCAGGATAAAGGAGGGGGGATTGTTTGAGGAAGCTAGAGCGAGTGTGTCTTCTCCAAATTTGCAGCATAAAGCAATGAGGTTGCTTTACCACATGTCAATGCTGCAATTTTGGGAATTGCTCCCTTTAGTGACCAGCACATGGAAATGTTATAAATTAGAATCTAATTTAAAAAAGATTTCCTGACTTGTGAAAAAATTAGAACAATGTGTAATCATTTATACACTGTTTTTAACAAAAAAAAAAAAAAATTCTAGCGACACATTCCCTTTAAAGGGGTTTTCCCACGAGGGACGTTTGTGACATATCCACAGGATATCAAGAGAAAAAGGATTTTTGAAGCAGCACTAATCCCGAGTCTGGTGCGGTGCACGCTGTCAAGCCAGGCAAACCCACTCCGGCATGATGTAAATTTCAAAAGAAGTAGTAGGACAACAGCACACGTCTTCAAATCATCAAAGTGGTTTTATTGTCAAGACATCCACAAACGACAGGCAACGTTTCGACCCATAGTGAGTGAGGGGTCTTTGTCAAGCCAAAGACAGGCTTGACAAAGACCCCTCACTCACTATGGGTCGAAACGTTGCCTGTCGTTTGTGGATGTCTTGACAATAAAACCGCTTTGATGATTTGAAGACGTGTGCTGTTGTCCTACTACGTCTTTTTTAAATATCCACAGGATATGTCATAAATGTCAGATAAATGCGGGTCCCACCTCTCGAACGGGGCCCCCTAAACCCGTTCTAGCTCTGTCTGCTATCGCTGACTCCCGGCCATGTCCTGACTTAATGGTCGGGAGTTACGGAAACAGAGTAGCTCGCTGAGCTATGCTGTTTCCGTAACTCCCATAGTAGTGAATAGCCGTTACGGAAGCAGCATAGCATGAGAGCTACGCTGTTTTCGGAACTACCATTAAGTTATATGGGGCTTACGAAAACAGCGTAGCACAGCGAGCTACGCTGTTTTCACCTTCATGGTCGGAAATCAGCTGATGCACAGAAGTAGAACGGGGTTTAGTGGCCCCGTACTAGAGATAGGCGAGGGTCCCAGAGGTGGGGATATGTCAAAAATGTCCTTCGTGGGAAAACCCCTTTAACCCCTTCACGACCAGCCCACGTAGATTAACAGACTGCAGTGCTGGGCTTTTGTCCTGCAGCCCGTTAATCTACGTGCTGTCAGAACAGAGTGCACAGCGCTCTCCCTGTGCTCTGAATCTCTCAGCACACGCTGCTACTAGCAGCCTAAGTGCTGAGAGAAGACATCCGGACCGGATTGGTGTCGTCCTGATGACATGATCACCATGATAAACTAATCATGGTGATCACATACAAATAGATAGACTCCAAACGCATTATCATTATAGGCTAGGTGAAGTTTAGGACACCAACTTCCCCCCATATTTTGCCATATAGACTGCTCCATAACTATTAGAACCATACCGAAATAATAGAGCTCATAGTCAGAGTATATAAGAATATAGAAACTTTATTACAAAAAATATATGACATACATTTAAAAACATCTAAAATTAAGACTCTAGTACAAATACTGCGGTATTATAGAGCTCAATAAGGAAAGTGCTATATAAAGAGTATAATGGGTAAATATATAGACTGCACTGACTACCCACAGAGAAAATTTAAAATTTCTTCCACAGTGGGTTCAATCTAATGCACCCTAATGTCCTCTCATATCCCTATACGTTCAAAACTAGTTAAGGTGGGGGGAGGCACAGGGAACTGTCAATATCTACAGTAAGTAGTTAAACATGCAGTCTTACCCATTATAGCAGAGGAAAGTATTACAAGTCTGTGTTGGCTCACCCACAGAGACCCCAACGCGCGTTTCGCTGTTTAATTGCTTCCTCAGGGGGTACGTGTTTTGACTCCAACATGTCCGGTCCTTATGTAGTGTTTAGATGATGTACACCTGGGTATTATAGAAATTTTAAAAAGGTGATGTATGTGTCAATGAAATTTTTTTTTAAATGAAGAACATAGAAACGTGAAAGACAAAATCGTGAATAAGCATAAAATGTGACAACTCACTAATAAAAAATTAATTAGATTGAATCAATATAACATTAAGTATTATGTCATGACAAGAAATAACCATTCAGTGCTGATAAGATTATGGGGTTAATAATAACCCAATTACAATATGTTATCCAAGTAAAGTGAAAAAAAACTTGATTAATATTGAATACTATAAAAATAAAGTGACATAATAAATGCTATAAATTATAATACCGCAACATACTATTCAGTGCTAATTATATAAAAACCGGAAATGACTAATCATGGGGTTAACAATAACCCAATTATATAGTCCAAAGGAAATAATAAAGTGAAAAAATAATAAAGAGATGACTTAATAAATAGTATAAGTACAATACTACCACAACGTGCTATTATATCTGCCAAATAGGCCAATAAGCCAATAATATGCTATGGAGCAAACAAGGAAGGGACAAGAACAAAGGGCCACAATGACATCTCATAAAAGTGAGGGGACGTATTACAAGAAGATGATCATATCGCAATAATATCAGAAATACAATCAAATCAGCAAATCTTCATTTCCACATTCCATCACATTCCTAGGTATTCAGATGGCCCAGATCGTATTTCCACTATCTAAGGTGGTCGGCCATGAAGGAGGAATAGAACGATACCTAAAAAAATAACATTACAATACAAAACATAAATAGTAAAATAGACTAGAAAGTATGAATTATAAAAAGGGAACAAAACTAAATTTTTCGTTTAGTCCATCGGGTTTCATTGATCCCAGCAGGACAATGCACTTACATTCTTTTTGTGCCAAAACTCTCTTCACATTGCCACCCCTGATGCCACAATGTATTTTTTCAATCCCCCGTACTGATAATTTCCTGGGATTATAGTCATGGTGTACTTTAAAATGTCTTGGCAGTGTGTTAAGCTGTGATAGATCTTCAATCTCACTAGCCCCCATGATGTCCCACACGTGCTCTCTCGTGCGGACCCTTAACTCCCTAGAAGTAAGCCCTATGTAAACTTTCGGGCATCCACATGTAGCGTAATATATCACGAGTAGTACTACATGAGATATATTCCCTAATCTCAAAGAGCCTCGACCCGTCAACTGTGGAAAAATCAGTTGCGCGACAAATGTTGGCACAAGATTTGCAGTCTCCACAGGGAAAGCATCCCTTTCTGGGTCCTCGTGAGCCAAATGGACGTATTTGTCGTGGAGTATAGTGATTCTTCACAACTAAGTCTTTAAGATTTCTTACCCTTCTGGCTGTCATCAAGGGTCTTTCTGGTAAATTTTGTGCCAATTGTGGTTCTGATCTCAAAATGGGCCAATGTCTTGTTAGAATGGTTCTCATCGCATCCCATTGCCCATTAAAGATAGATATGAATCGTATATTCGAATCACTAGTACACCGTTGCTTAGATTTTAACAGATCACTACGGGAAGTAGCTCTCGCTCTTCTATACCCTGATTTGATGTTCCTATTGCTGTAGCCTCTTTCTTTAAATCTATTTGTAAGATCTTTCGATTTCTGTTCAAATAAAGTGTTTGAGGAGCAGATCCGCTTCATCCTGAGAAATTGTCCAACCGGGATGGCTTTAATCGTGGAAGGAGTGTGGGCCGATGAGGCATGCAGCAGAGCATTGACTGATGTTGCCTTCCGGAAAACATCTGTATGTAAAAAAAAAACTCGCTGAGAGTGATATTTATATGTCAATTTAATGTTAAATGGGTTTTCATTTAATTGCTGCATGAAGCTCATCAGCCCAGACTCCAATCCTTGCCAAATAAAGAAAATGTCATCAATATAACGTGTCCAGGATGGCACATGGTCAGCGGTGCAGGCCCCGTCCCCATGAAAAACCTATCTCTCCCAGAAGCCGAGAAACAGGTTTGCATAGGACGGAGCGCACGCCGCTCCCATTGCAGTGCCTTGTTTCTGTAAATAAAAAGAGTCTTTGAATACAAAGAAATTGTGACTCAAAATAAATTGTAGTAATTCCATAATTAGATCGCATAGCTGGCCATCCCGGTTGCTGGTCCCCAGGAAGAAGCGGACTGCCCCCAGCCCATCATGATGCTTGATACTAGTGTACAGTGATTCTATATCGGCGGTCACGAGATACATATCTTGTTCAATTTGAATCCCATCAATTCTCCCCAGGACGTCCGTCGTATCCCTAACATAGGAGGGTAAGTCTGTGACCAATGGTTTTAAAGATCGATAAACTTACATATCTGGTCACAACTTTCGTGCTGTTTGTTACAAGGTTTCTCCTCCTTGTCAGGTCGTTCTGAGACAGTGGGGGAGAAGAAGCACTGTGCCGAGCAGCTGCTGTTTGTCTGGTATAAAGAAACAATGAATGTGAAACACAAAAAAACACCTCCACATAGATAGTTTAGTGTAGGCAGCTATTATATATAGACATATATTTGAAATGTGTTAATACTAAAAATTTATAATTAGGGATGTTATATATCTATATCATCATATATATATATATATATATATATATATATGTATACACACATATACTTATATAAATCTCTTCGTATATTTTACACGTCTGTAAATTCTAAATACATTGATTCATTGTTCGGCTGTGTTCACAATTCCTCCTGCAAAAACTGCTCTAGACGTTTTTTTGCACAGTGGTTTGACAAAAACTCGTCAAAACACTCGTCGAGGTGTTTTTTTTTACCCTTCTGACTGATTGAAATGGGGTTTTGGAGGCGGAAACCGCCTCAAGATAGGTCATGTCGCTTCTTTTTACTGCGATGCGTTTTTTTTGCTCACGGTAAAAAAGCTCGTCCAACTCCCATTGAAATCAATGGGAGACATTTTCGGGCCGTTTTTGACGAGTTTTGCGGAGCGGTTTCCGCGCCGGAAAAACTCAGTGTGAATAGGGCCTTAGGGTTGTTCATAAATTTATTGATCAATGGATTAGTGGACTTTTTCTTTGTTACTTTTATGAAAACTGTTGCAAAAAATAAGTAAAAAAAAAAACAATACGTGAAAAATGGCACGCAAATTATATACCACTGAAGAGGCATTTGCTCTCTTGGATTCTGATAGTGAATGGGGTCACTTTTGGGGGGTTTCTGCTGTTTTGGCCCCTCCAGGGCGTTACAAATGGGACATGGTACCGAAAACCATTATAGCAAAATTTGAGCTCCAAAACCCAAATGGCGCTCCTTCCCTTCTGAGGGCTGTAATGTGTTCAAATATAAGTTTATGACCACATATGGGGTATTGCCGTAATCAGGATAAATTTCTTTACAAATGTTGGAGTTCTTTTTCTCCTTTATTCCTTGCAAAAATTAAAAAATGTCTGTTTCTTCAGAAGAAATGTCGATTTTCATTTTCACAGACTAACGCCAATAAATTCAGCAAAAAACCTGTGGGGTTAAAATGCTCACTATACAACTAGATAAATTCCTTGAGGGTGTAGTTTCCAAAATGGGGTCACTTTTTGGGGGTTTCCACTGTTTAGGTACCACAAGACCTCTTCAAACCTGACATGGAGGATTAAATATATTGTAATAAAAAGGAGGCTTCAAAATCCACTAGGTGCTCCTTTTGCTTCTGAGGCCGGTGTTTCAGCCCATTACCACACTAGGGCCACATGTGGGATATTTCTAAATACTGCAGAATCTGGGCAATAAGTATTGAGTTGCGTTTCTCTGGTAAAACCTTCTGTGTTACAGAAATTTTTCTATTACAAATTAATTTCTGCAAAAAATATTTACATTTGTAAATTACACCTCTACATTGCTTTAATTCCTGTGAAATGCCTAAAGGCTTAAGAAACTTTCTGAATGCTGTTTTGAATACTTTGAGGGGTGAAGTTTTTAAAATGGGGTGAATTAAGGGGAGTTTCTAATATATAAGGCCCTCAAAGCCAGTTCAGAACTGAACTGGTCCATGAAAAAATAGGTTTTGGAAATTTCTTGAAAATGTGAGAAATTGCTGGTAAAGATCTAAGCCTTGTAACGTCTTAGAAAAATAAAAGGATGTTCAAAAAACTATGCCAACATAAAGTAGACATATGAGGAATGTTAACTAGTAACTATTGTGTGTGGTATTAATATCTGTTTTGCAAGCAGATACATTCAAATTTAGAAAAATGCAACTTTTTGCAAATTTTCTATAAAGTTTGGTGTTTTTCACAAATAAATATTGAATTTATCGACCAAATTTTTTCACCGACATAAAGTACAATATGTCACGAGAAAAGAGTCTCAGAATCGCTTGGATAGGTAAAAGCATTCCCAAGCTATTACCACATAAATTGACACATGTCAGGTTTGAAAAAATTGCCTGCGTCCACAAGGCCTAAACAGGCTGTCTCCTGAAGGGGTTAAGCTCTATTTTCCGTAGAATTCTGATATTGGCCTGTCACACTGTCTCTCTTGTTGCAGGACATGTTTTGTGGAAAAAGCCAACTGGGTTTGCAGCGGAGTCCATTCTTCTAAAACCAGTTTTGAAAATTCCAGATGTGGATAAGGATGGCGTAGAAGATCTAATGTTTTTTCTTTTTGTGGACAATGAGGTAAGAAAACATATGTACAATATAATATACAGGTTATCATTCATTATTGTTTCTGTACATGTCACACAAAGCAAATGGGCTGTGATCTTGTCCAAAAGTTGCATTTACACTTCTCTACCACCTATATACTTGGTTCCACCTCCTGCTATCCCGATGGGGATCCTAGGACCTCTAGAGGTTTCATTAACCAGAGTACGATTCACTTCCGGTTACGTGCACGTCTCTTTACTTCCGATGAGGCCAAGGTCGCTTTTATTATTTTTCTCATATCTGGCATGGGCGAAACCCATTTTGGAACGAGAGGGTCTGGAATTCTCTGATTTACCACTGTCCTTAGAGACCTTCCGTACAGTGTTCGAGGAACCAGATCGAACATCCTCTGCAGCTGCCTCATGCTGACACTCAATCGAGGGGAATCAACGGTAGGGGAGTACGCCATCTCCTTCCGTACACTGGTGGTGGAGCTGGTTTGGAATAATGAAGCTCTAGTGGCAACTTTCTTACAGGGACTAGCTCCACTTAAGAAGAACTGGCAGCTCGAGAGCTTCCCCCTACTTTGGATGCCTTAGCACTGCTAGTAACCCTGATCGATATGAAGATCTAAGAGCGCACTTGTGAAGTTCGCTGGGAGAAGAGGTCTTATCAATTGGCACCTAAGTTTCAAAAACCTCTTCTGCCTTCTCCTATTGTACCTCTGGTACATTTTGTGCGACAGTGCCCTCAGAAACTGTGAATTCTCCAGCACCTAGGGTTGTTTGGAGAGACGACTCCTGGTGAATCTACCCCTGCTACTCAATTCTATTCCAGACTGTCTATTCCTGTATCAATCGTCCCTAGTGAAGGACACTCTTCATGACGGTGTCTCCCTCCACAGAGACTCCAGAACACGCGGCTGCAGCCTCCACACTGAAGCCTGTAGGGTGTGCGCACGTGCGCTCATTCCCGGCCTTAAAGGGCCAGCGCATGCACCAGTTCCCATCTGTGCCAAATTGTCTGCTACGTCACGTGTCTGTCAGGACTGCTATAAATGTACTCTACTTCTAAAAACTTACATTGACTGTGTTTTGGCCAGCTGCTGCTCCTCTACGGCGGAGCAGTCTAGTGGGTCCACATACCCTTAGAGTCGTGACATATAGCGATACGCGTTACACGCTACGCTCATACCTTTTTTTTCGTTTAACCAAGTGGGCGTTGTAAAGAAATGTGTATGACGCTGACTAGACATCGCCTCCAGCCATGCCAGGACTGCTGCTGAGGAGGATAATCGTCCTGGCATGGCTGGAGGCGATGTCTGGTCAGCGGCATACACATTTCTTTACAACGCCCACTTGCCTGGTCATTGTCCCGTCGCTCTTGTGAAGGAACTGCAAGAGTAAGTGACGTTACAGCGTGATCTCGCGAGATCACGCTGTGCTGTGAATAAAGCTGGTTATGAATGAAGAGAAGTGTATGACGCTGATTGGTCAGTGTCATACACTTTTCTTTACAACACCCACTTGGTTAAATGAAAAAATAACACCCTGTGGCGCATTTAGAAAAAATTTGCATAAATCTACAATTTTTTAGAACTTTGTCCCTAATAAAAGTTTTTCAAAAAACAACAGGACAGTAGTTCTCAGCATCAAAACGTTTATTAGATTAGGTAGTAGATAGGGAAGTATTAAACTGGTGACAGAGCCTCTTTAACACCGTCACTTCTGAACGTAGACCTGTATGTATCAACTCCTCATATCTTACAGTTCTTAGCAGTGTAGACTTTGTTTGCATAAGGGTTCTGCTCAAAGAGGCTCTGTCACCTCATTATAAGTGGCCTATATTCTACATAATATGATCTGCACTGTAATGTAGATTACAGCAGTGTTTTTTATTTTCAAAAACGATCTATTTTCACCAAGTTATGACCTATTTTAGCTTTATGCTAATGACTTTCTTAATGCCCAACTGGTGGTGTTTTTACTTTTGACCAAGTGGGCGTTGTGGGGAGAAGTGTATGACGTTGACCAATCATCGTCATACACTTCTCTCCATTCATTTACTCGGCACATAGTGATCTTGCTAGATCATGATGTGCAGTCACATACTCACACATTAACGTTACTGAAGTGCCTTGAGAGTTAATGGACATCGCTTCCAACCAGGACACGATGTCTATTGACAATCCCGACACTTCGCTAACATTTGTGTGGGACTTGTTGCACAGCAAGCGTAATCTCGCGAGATCATGCTGTAAGCTGTCATTTACAGCGAGATCACGCTTGCTGTGCTGGAAGTCCCACACAAACGTTAGCGAAGTGTCGGGATTGTGAATAGACATCGCGTCCTGGCTGGAGGTGGCTATTAACTCTCAAGGCACTTCAGTAACATTAATGTGTGAGTATGTGACTGCACATAGTGAACAACGCAGAATCATTATGTGCAGAGTAAATAAATGGGGAGACGTGTATGACTCTGATTGGTCAGCGTCATACACTTCTCTACACAATGCCCACTTGGTCAAAAGTAAAAACTCGCCCAGTTGGGCATTAAGAATGTCATTAGCATAAAGCTAAAATAGGTAATATACGGTGCTGTCGGGAAGGGGTTACTGCAAGCCGCAGTACCATTACGTTGCGGTGATAGTGCGGGATCAGAAGCGGAGTGTTGGCTGTATATTACTGCTAACACACTTTGGTAACGGCCAGGACCCGAGCTATTCTCCGATTCGGCAGATTAACCCTTTAGATGCTGCTTTTAATAGAGAGTGCATCATCTGAGGGGTTTTTACCCGACCGGCACCCCAGCGACGCAATTGCTGGGTTGCTATGGCAACCGCAGACCAAATAATGGCCTCCGTGTCTGCCTTGTACAGAATAACTGAAAGCTCTAATACACTGCACTACGTATTTAGTGCAGTGGATTAGAATAGCGATCGGGGCTGAAGGCCTTCAAGTCCTTTTTAGGACAAGTAAAAAAAATATACAAGTTTCAAGTTAAAAAAAAAAAAGCCTAACTGCTTTTTTCAACAAAATAAGTCAATTATTGTTGGGAAAAAAAACTATACGTACTTGGTATCGCCGCGTCCTTAACGACCCAAACTATAAAACCGTTCTGTAATTTCTCCCGCACGGTTAACATCGTAAGAAAAACATAGACAGAATCTCTGTTTTTAAGTCACATCTCCTCCCCAAAAAATGAATAAAGGGATCAAGAAGTCGCAATTACTTCAAAATAGTACCAATAAAAACGACGACTCATAAATAAAAAAATGGGTCTTAGAATATGTCGACACAAAACAAATGATTTTTTTTTTAAAAATTGATTTTATTGTGTAAAAGCTGCAATACTTGAAAAAAACAATGTAAATTTGGTATTGCCATAATCGTATTAAACCACAGACTAAAGGTAACATGTAATTTATGGCGCACGGTGAATGCCGGAGAAAAAAAGCATAAAAACGTTTCCAGAATTGCTTATGTTTTATCATTTCCTCCTCCAAAAGATTAAATAAAAAGTGATCAAAAAGCCATATGTATACCAAAATGGTAACCATAAAATCTACAGCTTGTCTTGCAAAAAACAAGCCCGTACACTACTTAAAAAATAAAAAAAAGTTATAGCACTAGTAATGCAGTGATGAAGAAACATCCCGATGTGCAGGCCGGAGGGGAACATTCCTTCAGTTTTAGGGCCATAGTATTTAGGAACTAGGAAGTGACATGGCACATCTGCTGGAAGCGAGGGCGCATGTATTATATCAGGGCAAAACTTTCCCAGCAAAATTAGCCAAACTACAAAGGAGGAAAAGTCCCCAAAAAGTGCAGATTATTACAAAAGGGGGATAAGGAAGAATACCGTTTATCAGTGCGACACTGACTTGTGCACTGTTAGTGTATTTCTGAAAAACACCTGTGGGGTCTAAATTATCACTACACCCCTTGATAAAAGCCTTTAGGGTATAGTTTCTAAAATGGGGTCACTTTTTTTGGTACCTTCAGGGGTTTTGCGAATGCGACATGTCGTCCGTAAATCATTCCAGCATAATCTACGCTACAAAAGTCAAATACCACTGCTTTTCTTCTGAACCCTCCCATATATGTAAACGGCTGTAAAGGATCTGCCAGGCACAGCTTCAGGGTTAACTCCCATAGGTAATCAGTCTTCACCTGAGTCTATGTCTCTGAGACTGACTCCAACTTCCACCACTCAGGCTGGCAGGCTTATCGCAGCCTGGCCAGACTCGGCTAGCTCCCGCCCTCTGTCTATTTATACCTGCCTTTCCTGTTCCTCCTTGCTTGTGATTCTTCTCGTGTGGTTTCCTGGCCCAGCTACAGCTTCTGACTATTTGATCCTGCTCCATATTGACCCCGGCTTACTGACTACTCTCCTGCTCTGCGTTTGGTACCTCGTACACTCCTGGTTTGACTCGGCTCGTTTACCTCTCTTGTTGCTCACGGTGTTGCCGTGGGCAACTGCCCCATTTCCCTTAGATTTGTGTACCCTTGTCTGTTTGTCTCGTGCACTTACTGAGCGTAGGGACCGCCGCCCAGTTATACCCCGCCGCCTAGGGCGGGTCGTTGCAAGTAGGCAGGGACAGAGTGGCGGGTAGATTAGGGCTCACTTGTCCGTTTCCCTACCCCTATCATTACAACGGCAGTTTATAACCACATAATGGGTATTACCATACTCGGGAGAAATTGCTTTACAAATGTTGGGGTGCTTTTTGTTCCTCCTTTGTGAAAATGAAAAATTTTGATCTAAAACGACATCATCTTGGGAATTTTTTTTTTTTTAATTTTCACGGCTTAATTCTAATTAATTGAGCAAAAAAACATTGGGGGTCAAAATTCTCACTATACTCTATATTACACTACACTATACTCCTATACTACAACTATAATACACTCTATACTACACCCTCAACGGGTGTAGTTTCCCAAATGGAGTCACTTTTGGGGTCTTTCCACTAAACTAGTACTACAGGGGCTCAGCATATATGACATGACGCCCAGAAACCATTCCAAAATCCAAATGGCACTCCTTCACTTCTGTGCCCTACCGTATGTCCAAACAGCAGTTTATGACCACATATGGGGTGTTGTTACTCAAGAGAAATTGCTTTGCAAATGTTGGGGTGCTTTTTCTCCTTTAGTCCTTGTGGAAATTAAAAAAACAAAAACCTAAACTTAGATTTTCTTTGAAGAGCTGTAGATTTTTATTTTCACGGCCTACTTCCAATAATTTCTGTAAAAAACCTGTTGTGCCAAAATGCTAACTATACCCCTAGATAAATTCCTTGATGGGTGTAGTTTCCCTAATGGGGTCACTTTTGGTGTATTTTCACTGTTTTGGCACCACAAGACCTCTTCAAACATGACATGGTGCCTAAAATATATTATAATAAAAAGGAGGCCCCAAAATTCACTAGGTGCTCCTTTGCTTCGGAGGCCTGTTTTTCAGACCATTAGCACACTAGGGCTACATGTGGGATATTTCTAAAAACTGCAGAATCTGGGCAATAAATATGGAGTTGCGTTTCTCTGGTAAAACCTTCTGTTTTTACTTAAAAAAAAAAAAAAAAAAAAAGGATTAAAAATAAATTTCTTCAAAAATAAATAAATACATTTGTAAAATTCACCTCTCTTTTGCTTTGATTCCTATGAAACATCTAAAGGGTAAAGAAACTTTCTAAATGCTGTTTTTTAACCCCTTCCCGACATTTGACGTATCCATACGCCAAAGTTGGGTAGGGGAAGTTTGGAGCGGGCTCACGCAGGCTGTATGTTACAGCCGACACTTCAGAGTAACTAGTGGCATCGCGCTCGATCCCGCTAGTTTAACTCGTTAAATGCCGCGGTCAATACTGACCGCAGCATTTAAAGCGTCAGAAAGAGGGGGACGACCCCCTCTAACAGCTCATCGCGCCCCCCGCCACGCATTCGCGGGGGCTGCGATGCTTGATATGGCTGCCTGGGGGCTTAATGAACGCCCCCAGGTCCGCCATCTTTGTACACCTATTAAGCCTTGCCTCCGGCAGGGCTTAATAGGTGTCTGTCAGAATCACGATATATTGCAATACATTAGTATTGCAGTATATCGTACAAGCGATCTAACGTTTGCTGGTTGAAGTCCCCTAGGGGGACTAATAAGTCAAAATGAGTTAAA
This sequence comes from Rhinoderma darwinii, assembly GCF_050947455.1. Lineage (NCBI taxonomy): Eukaryota > Metazoa > Chordata > Amphibia > Anura > Rhinodermatidae > Rhinoderma > Rhinoderma darwinii. The sequence goes on along the minus strand of NC_134692.1, from coordinate 90,245,670 downwards.
TAAAGTTTTTGTTTTTTTCTAGTGTAAAAAAAAAATCAAAAGTTCAAAAAACCCCCCTTTTCCCATTTTACCCCTAGAGCATAGTAAATAAATAAATAAACATAATTGGTATTGACGCGTCCGCAAAAGTCTGAACTATTACAATATATCATTATTTAACCCGCACGGTGAACGCCGTAAAATTGTAAACGCCAGAATGTCTATTTCCTGGTCACCTCATCTCCCACAAAAAATGAAATAAAAACTGATCAAACCGTCGCATGTACACCAAAATGGTATTATTAAAAACTACAGCTTATGCCGCAAAAAATAAGCCCTCATACCGCTTAATCGACGGAAAAATAAAGTTGTGGCTCTCGGAATTTGGCGACGCAGAATAAATTTTCTTTTTTACACTTCGGTTTTTCCTTGTAAAAGTAGTAAAATATAGAAAAAACGACATATATTTGGTATCGCCGTAATCGTATTGACCCACAGAATAAAGTTAACTTGTTGTTTTTAATTGCACAGTGAATTCCGTAAAAACGGCGTGCAAAAAACCATGGAGGAATCGCTGTTTTTTTTTTTCATTTTCTACCCCACAAATAATTTTTTTCCCATTTCCTAGTACATTATACGGCAAAATAAATGGTGCTACGAAAAACTACAACTCGTCCCGCAAAAATCAAGCCCTCATAGTACTATATCGACGGAAAAATAAAGACGTTATGGCTTCTGGAATGTGGGGAGGAAAAAATGAAAATTAAAATCTGAAAGTTGTTTACGACGGGAAGGGGTTAATATTTTGAGGTTGCAGTTTTTAAAATGGGTTGATTTTATTGGGGGTTTCTAATATATTAGGCCCTCAAAGATACTTAAAAACTGAATTGGCCTCTGTAAAATCAGGCTTTTGAAATTTTCTTGAAAATGTGAGAAATTGCTGCTAAGTTCCAAGCCGTCATAGAAAAACATAAGGATGTTCAAAAAACGATGCCAATCTAAAGTAGACATATTGTGATGTTAATTAGCAATTATTTTGTGTGGTAGAACGGTCTTACAAGCAGATACATTTAGATTTAGAAAAACACAAATTTTTGCAGTTTTTCGCTGAATTTTGGTGTTTTTCGCAATTAAATACTGAATGTATCAAGCAAATTTTGCCAGTAACATAAAGTCTAATGTGTCACGAGAAAACAGTATTAGAATCTCTTCGCTTGGATAGCTAAAAGCATTCCGAAGTTATTACCACATAAAGTGAAACATGTCAGATTTGAAAAATGAGGCTCTGTCAGGAAGGTCAAAAGTGGCCACAGCAGGAAGGGGTTAAGATATATTTTTATAGATGGTATGCTTTGCATGCACAAAAAAATTCGATTTTGGAAGCATATTATGTGTTTGCCGTGTGTAGTATATATTCTTAACACATTTGTGGACGAAGGCACAAGCTCTTGTTGTAGACGTATGTGGTATATAAGCTTTGCACACCTTGGTCTATTATTTTTACATTATAATCTATTCTACATAAATCAAATTCATTATGAATGTCCCAAAAGTTTTGTATTTTACCACTAACAAACACCCAATGTCTCACTAGAAAACTCTCAGAATCACTTGGAAATGTTTAAGCATTCCGACGTTATTGCCACATAAAGTGAAATATGTCAGATTTGAAAAATGGGCTCTGAGCATAAAGGCCCAAACTAGATTGCGTCCTTAAGGGGTTAAAAAAATTGCTAATTAAAATGCATTTGAGACCTTATATTAAAAAATCTATTTTGTCTTTTTGTACTGAACCGTCTTTTTCTAGGTAATGTGTTATGTTAGAATAGAGAGCCGTGACATCTAGGGTTAATAAGCTATAGTTGTCACTCCAATTTAAACTTTTTAAATCTATGATTAGACTCGTCTCTGAGATATGAAGGCAGTTTTGTAACCAGGCCCATCAGGTGTAAATCGATAAAATGTGAACGTTTGCGTGTAAGTGAGTTTAAGACCGAGATGATGGGTCGCCCAGGTGTTTTTTTTTGGTTCTTATGAATTTTCGGCAGATGATAAAAGAAGGGAGTGTTTGGATTTTTGTCAGAAAATGGTTTTCTTTTTATTATTAAGACCTTTTTGGTGTGTTTCCTCTATAAAATATTTGCTTTGGAATTCAGTTATAGGGTCGTGGTCTAAAACCTGATAATAGAATGTATCTGATAATATGATCAGTGCTTCCTTATATATACATTCTTTCATTTCTATCTAGATTGTCTTGTTGTGGTTTAGCTTTATTTATGTTTTTTAAGTTCATTAGAAACTAGAGCATAAAACGTTTCAAGGTAATTCCCTATATGATAGAGAGGATAAAATCTAGATTTTCCATGAACTGGTAGATGTTTATACAGAGACGTTGATATGTTACTTGCATCTATTTTGTCACCTTTTTGTTCTTTTATTGCAAAATATCGCTGTAAAGTTTCCTTATAAAATGATTGAGATCCAAAAATAATTGGAAGTTGTTTTGGTTTTTGTGTTGGACAAAATGAGAGTCCTTTTGAGAGGAGTTTTGCCTCCTCCTCGCTCAGTTCATGTGAGGATAGGTTAAAAATCTAGTTTTTCTTTATTTTTTCAAACTGTTTCTTGTGCGCATCCATTTGTTCCCTCGTTGTTTCTTTTTTCTTCTATTCCTACCTAGGGTTGTCACGATACCAAAATTTGGACTTCGATACCGATACTTAGAGTAGTATTGTGATACACTATACCAATACTTTGCCAACAATAAAAATCCCACAAAAATGTTCTTCCGTTTTCTGATGTGTAGCACATGGTGTTATCAGTTTTGAACCTCCATGTGCCTCACATTAATTCTAATTAACCCCATCATGTACCGCACTCATTAACCCAATGTTGCCCATTATGATTGAGCGAGGTACTTGATGGGGTCACTTGCTATAATTATAATGGGCAACATTGCTATTAGGCCTTATTCACATGGCTGTGTTTCAGTACAGGACAGTATTGCCACGAGCAGGCAGTGACTCCTAGCATCATACATAACTGATGCTTGGAGCCCAGTTTCCTGAACTGTCTTCAGTCCGGGAAATGCGTACGACTTTTGCCCTGCTCTAACGAATTCCTGCCTGGGGCTGGTCTGTCACTACAGTGCAGCGCGGTTCTGATTCCACACTAGTGGTGCGAGCAACACAGGCACGTCATCAGCAACCCACTCAACAGTACCCTCATTCCCCCTTCTCACATACTCAGATTATCATTGGTGGCAGTAGAGAGAGGAGGGAGGAGCGTTCCTCCCTCTTAATGTGACATGGCCGGCGCTAACGACGAGCAGGGCAGTCAAGAAGGAAGAGAACATCGCAGGCGCTGTACAGTGCACGCATGCCATGTTCTCTTCATTTATTTCAATACTAAGCTGTGATGCCGCACGGCTTAGTATCAAAATACATAAATTGATGGTATTGAACTGTTTGCCTCCGCACAGCATCGCAATATTATCGATATTTCGATGCATTGTGCGTCCCTTTTCCTACCCCCTCGGCATCCTCTAATCTTCCTTTTCTTTTGGTGGGTATTGGCAAGGTGTTTCTCCGTGGGAGGGACTGAAAGTATTTGGTTATCATATGATTTTCTGCTGTTCTTTGTGGGGCTCGATCGGGTGCAGAGTGGTATCGGGTAGGGTAGGAAAATCTAAAAAAGACATTGAGGATTCATTTGATTGACAACTTTGAGGGGTAGTTTTTGGTTGGTAGTGGATATATTATGTAGGTCAAATGCACGAAGATGCAGTACAAAGGGGGATGTGGCCTGCTGGACACTGGGGGGGGGGGATAAGGGGTTGATAGGGTGTTCCTAGCCACCTGATGGTCGTATTGACCTCTTCTGTCGAGTACTGTGTGGTGAAGAAAGTGTTAAGGTTGGAGATGTTCAAATGCTCTAGAGGATGTTGTTTTTCTTGAATGTTTGATGTTTTGCAAAGAGCTAGAAGGTTTGGATTAGGGGAAATATCTAAATCTGCAAATTTGGTGTTCTCATTGATGGGATTCAGGGAAATATCTGTATCTATAGTTTTTCTATTATTATGTTTATTCCCCTCATTGTCAATGTTCTCCTCGTGGATGGGTATTTGCTCCCTGTTGTTGTGCTTATTTGTAGGATTTAGCTCTCTATAGATGGAGAGAAGTGTATGACGCTGATTGGTCAGCGTCATACACTTCTCTCCACAATGCCCACTTGGTCAAAAAGTAAAAGACGCCCAGTTGGTCATTAAGAAACTCATTAGCATAAAGCTAAAATAGGTCGTAACTCCGTCAAAAATGATAGTTTTTCTGCTGTTATCTACATTGCAGCGCCGATCATATTATGTAGAAGATAGGGAATTTATAATGTGGTGACAGAGCCTCTTTAACTTTATTCTGTGAGTCAATACAATTACAACGATACCAAATTTATATTTGTTTTTATTTACCGAATTGACAATGTAATTTGTTGTTTGTACATTATTTTTAACCCCTTCCCTCTTTAGCCACTTTTGACCTTCCTGACCGAGCCTCATTTTTCAAATCTGACATGTGTCACTTTATGTGGTAATAACTCCGGAATGCTTTCACCTATCCAAGCGATTCTGAGATTGTTTTCTCGTGACACATTGGACTTTAAGTTACTGGCAAAATTTGCTCGATATGTTCAGTATTTAATTGTGAAAAACACCCAAATTTTGCAAAAAATTTGCATTGTAAGACAGGCAGTTATACCACACAAAATTGATGCTAATTAACATCCCCCATATGTCTACTTTAGATTGCCATCATTTTTTGAACATCCTTTTATTTTTCTATGACCTCACAAGGCTTAGAACTTTAGCAGCAATTTCTCACATTTTCAAGAAAATTTCAAAAGGCCATTTTTACAGGGGCCAGTTCAGTTGTGAAGTGGCTTTGAGGGCCTTATATATTAGAAACCCCAAAAAAGTCACCCCATTTTAAAAACTTCATCCCTCAAAGTATTCAAAACAGCATTTAGAAAATGTCTTAACCCTTTACACATTTCACAGGAATTAAAGCAAAGTAGAGGTGAAATTTACAAATTTCATATTTTTTGCAGAAATAAATTTTTAATACAATTTTTTTTTATAACACAGAAGGTTTTACCAGAGAAACGCAACTCAATATTTATTGCCCAGTTTCTGCAGTTTTAGGAAATATCCCACATGTGGCCGTAGCGTGCTACTGGACTGAAGCATCGGCCTCAGAAGCAAAGGAACACCTAGTGGATTTTGGGGCCTTATTTTTGTTAGAATAAATCTTAGGCACCATGTCAGGTTTGAAGGGCTCTTGCGGTGCCAAAACAGTCAAAATCCCCCAAAAGTGACCCCATCTGGGAAACTACACAGCTCAAGGAAATTATCTAGGGGTACAGTGAGCATTTTGACAGCACAGGTTTTTTACAGAAATGATTGGAAGTAGGCCGTGAAAATTAAAATCGAAATTTTTTCAAAGAAAATGTAGGTTTAGCGATTTTTTTTCTTTTTTTCTCATTTCCATAAGGACTAAAGGAGAAAAAGCACCGTAAAATTTGTAAAGCAATTTCTCCCGAGTAAAACAATACCCCACATGTGGTAATAAACGGCTGTTTGGAGACACGGTGTGGCTGAGAAGGGAAAGAGCGCTATTTGGCTTTTGGAGCTCAAGTTTAGCAGGAATGGTTTGCGGAGGCCATGTCACATTTACAAAGCCCCTGAGGGGACAAAACAGTGGAAACCCCCCACAGTGACCCCATTTTGAAGACTACACCCATTGAGGAAATTATCTAGGGGTATAGTGAGCGATTTGACACCACAGTTTTTTTGCAGAAATTATTGGAAGTAGGCCCTGAAAATAAAAATCGAAATTTTTTCAAAGCAAATCTGGGCGTGTTTACTTGTTTTACTAGCTGGGCGTTGTGAATAGAAGTGTATGATGCTGACATATGATGCTGACAAACACTTCTATTCACAACGCCCAGCTAGTAAAACAAGTAAACACACCCAGATGTTACAAACACAATACACTCCCAGTTGGAAATAAGAGAAAACACACTCCGAGTTGTCCATTAGAAAGGCTCATTTGCATAAATATAAAATTTCTCATAACTTGGCCAAAAATGATCGTTTAAAAGAAAAAATGTTACTGTTATCTACATTGCAGCGCCGATCACATGCAATAGGAGATAGGGATTTGATAATCTGGTGACAGAGCCTCTTTAACATTTGGGGCCCCTCTTGTAATTTTGCACAGGGCCGCACTTTGCCTAAAACCGGCCCCTCAAATGTGGAAAGTTCTCTTGGCTACCAGAAGTACAAAATCTCCAATATCCCCAGACAGCGAAAGGGTTAAAGGCCATCAATATTCGAACGTGGAATACCCCTTTAACCCGTTAGTGACCGGCCTATAGTGTTTTTATGTCGGTCACTAACGAGCCTTATTCCGATGCCATAGACTTTTTACGTCATGGCATCAGAATAAGTAAACAGAGCAGGGAGCTGTCACATCTCCCTCCTCTCAGCTGCCAGAGGCAAGTGAGGGCTGGAGCGTCCCTGCTCTGCCGGGTGAGATCGATATTAGTATCGATCTCACCCGTTTAACCCCTCAGATGCGGTGCACAATAGCGTTCACCGCATCTGAGTGGTTTTGGAGAGAGGGAGGGAGCTCCCTCTCCCACCGACACCCGGCGATACGATCGCCGAGTGTCTGTGTCTCCCACGGCAGCCGGGGGCCTAATAAAGGCCCCCAGGTCTGCCTGTGGTGAATGCCTGCTAGATCATGCCGCAGGCATGACCTAGCAGATGCCTGTCAGTTTTAAACGGACAGGCAGTAATACACTGCAATACAAAAGTATTGCAGTGTATTATAAGTGCGATCGCAGAATCGCATATTATAGTCCCCTAGTGGGACTAGTAAAAAAGTGAAAAAAAAGTTTAATAAAGTTAATTAAAAAAAAATGTGAAAAAAAAATGAAAAACCCACTCTTTCCCCTTACAAACTGCTTTAGTATGAAAAAAACAAAATAAAGTAAAAAAGTTACACATATTTGGTATCGCCGCGTCCGTAACGACCCCGACTATAAATCTATTACATTATTTAACCCGCACGGTGAACGCCGTAAAAAATGTAATAAAAAACTATGGAAAAATTGCTGTTTTCTGTGAATCCTGACTTTAAAAAAATTTGATAAAAAGTGATCAAAAAGTCGCATCTACTCCAAAATGGTACCAATAAAAACTACAAGTCATCCCGCAAAAAAAAAGCCCTCATACAACTGCATCGGCGGAACAATAAAAAAGTTATGGCTCTTCAAATATGGAGACACAAAAACAAATAATTTTGAAAAAAATGCGTTTTTACTGTGTAAAAGTAGTAAAACCTACAAAAACTATACAAATTTGGTATCGTTGCAATCGTAACAACCCGCTGAATAAAGTTATTGTGTTATTTATATAACACTGTAAACGGCGTAGATTTAAGACGCGAAAAAGAGTGGCGAAATGTCAAGTTTTTTTCTATTTCCCCCCAAATAAAAGTTAATCAATAAATATGTCCCCCAAAATCGTGCTATTAAAAAACACAACTTGTCCCGCAAAAAACAAGACCTTATACAGCTATGTCGACGCAAAAATAAAAAGGTTATAGCTCTTGGAATGCGACGATGGAAAAACGTAAAAAATGGCTTGGTCATTAAGGTCTAAAATAGGCTGGTCATTAAGGGGTTAAAAGTGATAAACATTGCTGTCTTTCTATCCCACAGCCATAGGTTGGAATCTGATCAACGCAACAGGGTCCCTGTTCATGGCTGACGACCCGCAGCTTTTAGCTGCATAGTTGGATCTCCTAAGTGACCCATCGATTCAGCACGATCAGCCAAGGTCTTTGCTAAGGTCTTCAAACATCAGGACTAATACATATGTTCAGACCCGCCCCAAAATATAGATAGATATATATCTGCAGATATAGATCCAAAGAATCAGGCAGCATTCCAGAGATACAAGCAAAAAAGTGGTGGTGCTTTATTGGTCCATAAGTAAATGCAACGTTTCAGCTCAGCACAAGAGCCTTTCTCAAGGCTTGAGAAAGGCTCTTGTGCTGAGCTGAAACATTGAATTTACTTATGGACCAATAAAGCACCACCACTTTTTTTGCTTTTATCTCTCGAGTGCTGCCTGATTCTTTGGATCTACTTTTTTGGGGTCTTATGGTCGTGACCCAGGCAGGCTCACACCCACACACTACTGAGGCTGTGTGACATAAATTTTTGGGATATTGTATATTTGTAGATATATATCTATAGATATATAGATAAATATATACACAGTCCAAACACAATTGAACACAGCACTCCAACACAGCTAAATATTAGGCCGTGTGCACGTTACCAGAGGTTGAATCACTTCCCCAACGAGTTTGTAGAAAAAAACTTTAGGACAAAGGAACTGCACCAGGACTTCAATGGAGATGAAGAGTTGCTTTATTCACCTCAAGTGGGCGACGTTTCGGTTCAATACAGAACCTTTCTCAAGCTTCAGAAAGATTCTGTCTTGAACCGAAACGTCTCACACTTGAAGTTAATAAAGCAATTATTTTCATCTTCATTGAAGTCCTGCTACCGTTCCTATGTTCTATGTTTTATATACATACATGCATACATACATGCATACATACACTACCGTTCAAAAGTTTATGGTCACTTAGAAATTTCCTTATTTTTGAAAGAAAAGCAGTTTTTTTCAATGAAGAGAACACTTAATTAATCAGAAATACACTGTTAATGTGGTGAATGACTATTCTAGCTGCAAACGTCTGGTTTTTAATGCAATATCTACATAAGTGTATAGAGGCCCATTTCGAGCAACCATCACTCCAGTGTTCTAATGGTACATTGTGTTTGCTAACTGTGTTAGAAGGCTAATGGATGATTTGAAAACCCTTGTGCAATTATGTTAGCACCGCTGTAAAAGGTTTTGCTGTTTAGAGGAGCTATAAAACTGACCTTCCTTTGAGCTAGTTGAGAATCTGGAGCATTACATTTGTGGGTTCGATTAAACTCTCCAAATGGCTAGAAAAAGAGAGCTTTCATGTGAAACTCGACAGTCTATTCTTGTTCTTAGAAATGAAGGCTATTCCATGCGAGAAATTGCCAAGAAACTGAAGATTTCCTACAACGGTGTGTACTACTCCCTTCAGAGGACAGCACAAACAGGCTCTAACCAGAGTAGAAAGAGAAGTGGGAGGCCCCGCTGCACAGCTGATGTAACGGCAGGGGGTAGGGAGACGGACAAGTGAGCCCTAATCTACCCGCCACTCTGTCCCTGCCTACTTGCAACGACCCGCCCTAGGCGACGGGGTACAACTGGGCGGCGGTCCCTGCGCTCAGTAAGTGCACGACAAACACGACAAACATACAAGGAACACGAGCAAGGAAAAGGGGCCGTTGCCCACGGCAACACCGTGAGCAACCAGAGTGGTGAACGAGCCGAGTCAAGCCAGGAGTGTGCGAGGTACAAAACGAAAAGCAGAAGAGTAGTCGGTAAGCCAGGGTCGGTATGGAGCAGGATCAAAAATAGCAGGAGCTGTAGCTGGGCCAGGAACCACAAGGAAGGAAACAAAAGCAATAACAAGCACCGAGGGACAGGAAGTGCAGGCTTAAATAGACCGAGGGCGGGAGCTAGCTGAGTCTGGCCAGGTTACGATAGGCTCTCCCACTCCTAAGCCTGCCAGCCTGAATGGTGGAAGCAGGAGTCAGTCTCAGGGATGTATTCTCAGGTGCTGACTGATTAGTTCTGGGAGTTAACCCCGCAGTGCCTGGCAGATCCTTTACAGCTGAGCAACAAGACAAGTACATTAGTCTCTAGTTTGAGAAATAGACGCCTCACAGGTCCTCAACTGGCAGCTTCATTAAATAGTACCCGCAAAACGCCAGTGTCAACATCTACAGTGAAGAGGCGACTCCGGGATGCTGGCCTTCAGGGCAGAGTGGCAAAGAAAAAGCCATATCTGAGACTGGCTAATAAAAGGAAAAGATTAATATGGGCAAAAGCACACAGACATTGGACAGAGGAAGATTGGAAAAAAGTGTTATGGACAGATGAATCGAAGTTTAAGGTGTTTGGATCACACAGAAGAACATTTGTGAGTCGCAGAACAACTGAAAAGATGCTGGAAGAGTGCCTGACGCTATCTATCAAGCATGGTGCAGGTAATGTGATGGTCTGGGGTTGCTTTGGTGCTGGTAAAGTGGGAGATTTGTACAAGGTAAAAGGGATTTTGAATAAGGAAGGCTATCACTTCATTTTGCAACGCCATACCCTACCCTGTGGACAGCGCTCGATTGGAGCCAATTTCATCCTACAACAGGACAATGACCCAAAGCACACCTCCAAATTATGCAAGAACTATTTAGGGAAGAAGCAGGCAGCTGGTATTCTATCTGTAATGGAGTGGCCCTCGCAGTCACCAGATCTCAACCCTATAGAGCTGTTGTGGGAGCAGCTTGACCGTATGGTACGCAAGAAGTGCGCATCAAGCAAATCCAACTTGTGGGAGGACCTTCTGGAAGCATGGGGTGAAATTTCTCCCGATTACCTCAGCAAATTAACAGCTAGAATGCCAAAGGTCTGCAATGCTGTAATTGCTGCAAATGGAGCATTCTTTGACGAAAGCAAAGTTTGAAGGAGAAAATTATTATTTCAAATAAAAATCATTATTTCTAACCTTGTCAATGTCTTGACTATATTTTCTAGTCATTTTGCAACTCATTTGATAAATATAAGTGTGAGTTTTCATGGAAAACACAAAATTGTCTGGGTGACCCCAAACTTTTGAATGGGTATGTATGTATGTGTATGTATATGTATGTATATATATATATATATATATATATATAATCGGAGACCGCATATCTATAAGATTATGACTCCCTATAGCTCCACCAATGGATAGGATTAGATACAGCTACTTAGCAGACAATATCACACACATGATTGAATTAAATACAGGGCCCAGCAGATAGTATCACACTTGAAAGGATTAGATACAGGACCACAGTATTCTTATACTTACCCTCCTCACGCCTGATTTGGGTCCCCTTCATCTAGGGGCACAGTGCGTGTCCTGACGCCACCCCGCGTCACGACGTTGTTTTGTGATGCTGACAGGCGTCAGGACTCAGCTCCTGAGTCAGGTCCAGACGTAGAATTAAGTGGGTAAATATGCTGTTACTGTAGTAACGGGTCCGTGTAGTTACTACATGGGCTCCAGTTACCACAGTAACTGTAGACCGACATGGTGGCAGGACATGGGGCCCCCCTGATTTCGGGGTCCGGTTGTATTTGCGACTGCTGTGATCCCTATAGCTACGTCACTGTCCCTAGCACTGCGACACTATTGCAACCTATCAAATTATTATTTTATTTTCAGATATGGTTGTTATATGCAAAACTTTGTCAGAACGGTTTTTGCATGTATAGTATGTTTTCTATTGATATTGCTTTGAGTAATATATGTAATGCCTTTTATTATAAATGATTTAGTGAAATTTGAGATGGCAGATAATGCTAAACTATCCATGATTAATATATTTCTGCTATTTTCTGTAACAAGAGTGAGTAAGTACTAAATATTCAATTATTACACCTGCACAACATTTTCATTTGCAGCTCCCCAGATTGCGAGCAACCACTGGTTGTACTGCTACTGGAACACATATCCTACCCCCCCCCCCCCCCTCTTTGACCTTGTTTGTACCAAATTCATTGAAGCGAGAAAAACCTCTTTGCAGCGGTTCTCAAATCTAGCAAATAGAGGGTGGCCCCATGTTGGGGATCACACTCTGTGACATCCATATGCCATTTTAGGGCGCAAACCTTTCAAATAAAATCTGCTTTAAAACCACCTTTTATAATTTTTCAATTAAAATATGTTTAAACCGAACATACAGTTAAAAAAACAAACTTCTGACGGGTGTTTTATTGATTACTAGCGGTAATATTGAAAATATATTTTGCTTCACTTTTCTTATACTGAAGTATGATCCCCTGCTGCATCTGAGCAGACCGTTGCATCCCCCCCTTCCTCCAAAGCATCTGTTATTTGCATACTGCCCCGCCCCTCTATGTTCCCTGCTCTAATTACAGGCAGCTCCCTGCACACAGTCTTGGGTCTCGTTCACACGAGTTTTTTGCAGGAGGAAAATTCTGCCTCAAAATTCCGTTTGGGATTTTGAGGCAGATTTTGTCCTTCCTGCATGTCGTTTGCCGCGCCCATTGAGTGCTACGGGCAAAAAAACTCCCCGAAATACGCTTTCTCTGTCTCCCATTGATGTCAATGGGAGGTCAGGGGCTTAACCGCATGAAGATTGGGCATGTCCCTTTCTTCTCGTGCGTGGCGGTTTTACCGCTCGCGGGAGAAAACCGCCCCCGCCACCCATTGAAATCAATGGGGGGCATTTTCAGATGGTTTTTGATGAGTTTTGCGGAGCGGTGTCCGCTCCAAAAAGCTTGTCAAAATACTCCGTGTGAACAGGCCCTCACACACTAATAATCATTATCCTTTGTGCCTTCATCTATCCCTGATCTAAGTACAGGCACTTATCTCCCTCCCCGGCCCCTTTCACAGCCTGATGAATTCAAGTGTGCCCACTCCACCTATGTCAGACATCTTGGTAGACACAAGCCAGTCAGCACATTTTCCTCACCTGCTTCTGGATCTGTTCCAAGAGATCCTGTATTAGGCCCTGTTCACACTGAGTTTTTTTGCTGGCAGAAAATTCTGCCTCAAAATTCTGTCTTGAATTTTGAGGCAGATTTTGACCAGCCTGAACGCCACTTGCGTTTTTCATCCGTTTCAATTTCATTTGTAAATTTTCTGCCACGCACTGCCCTCTCTAGATACTGCCACACACTACTTTCTATAGATACTGCCACAGTCCCCTGTAGGTAATGCCACACGGCCCCCGTGCAAGTAATGCCGCACGGCCCCCGTGCAGGTAACGCCGCACGGCCCCCCTGCAGGTAACGCCGCACGGCCCCCCTGCAGGTAACGCCGCACGGCCCCCCTGCAGGTAACGCCGCACGGCCCCCCTGCAGGTAACGCCGCACGGCCCCCCTGCAGGTAACGCCGCACGGCCCCCCTGCAGGTAACGCCGCACGGCCCCCCTGCAGGTAACGCCGCACGGCCCCCCTGCAGGTAACGCCGCACGGCCCCCCTGCAGGTAACGCCGCACGGCCCCCCTGCAGGTAATGCCACACGGCCCCCCCCTGTAGGTAATGCCACACGGCCCCCCCCTGTAGGTAATGCCACACGGCCCCCCCCTGTAGGTAATGCCACACGCCCCCCCCTGTAGGTAATGCCACACGGCCCCCCCTGTAGGTAATGCCATACAGCCCCCTTGTACATAGTCATCCCCCTTCCTGTAAGGGATGGCTCCAGGAGAAGTCCATATATGGACAGTGAAGTGAGGGAATTCTCCTGGATCGGAATCCCCGGCCACAGCGGTGGGGATTCCGCTTCAGAAGTCCCTGATGTCACTGTGTCCATATATGGACAGTGAAGGCAGGGACTTCTCCTGGAGCGGAATCCCCGGCCACATCGTCAACGCTGTGTCCGGGGATTCAGTTTCAGGAGTACGGGACTGCTCCAGGAAAAATCAGGGACTTCTCCTGGAGTGTAATCCCCGGCCACAGATTAGGGATTCCGCTCCTCCTCCTTCTCACATGCACTTCAGTGCGGGAGCTCCAAGAGTGAAGGAGGAGGAGGAGGTGTGGACGACGAGACAGGAGGAGGAGAAGAGGGCGTGTACTATGATTGATGACGCTCCCTGTCTTTGCTCACCCAGCACTTCCTGCTGGGTAAAGACACGGCGCTTCCTCAACTACGTCTACAGGCAATTTTTAAAAATTGCTCAACTTTAATTGTGTAGTGAAATGTTATTGAATGTTGAATTACACTTTATACCATTAAGTATAATTTCTCTGTAAATTCAATATTCATTATTCCTATTTTCTGTTTTTATAGCTGCAGAGTGCTATATTTTCGGGAAAGAATGGAGACCATATCGGACAAAAGAAGAGCATTGGTACTGAACAACCAAATGGTTATTACACACACGTGACAATGTCAAAGGCACATTATGTCCTGTTCTACAAAGGTGAAATAATTAAACAAAATAGCCATAAATAAATATTTATATACATAAATGTCATAATGATCTGACACTTCTGATCCACATCTCAAACATTTATGCCATATCTACAGGATATGTCATAAATGTTTGATAGATGCGGGTCCTAGCTCTTGGATCTGCACCTATATTGAGAAGGGGGGTCACACGAACCCTGCCCCTCCCAGTGAGGTGGTCGTCAGCCGCCAATTCCATGTGGTTACTATGTGAAGAGATGGCCGCATTTTAGGTGTCTCTCTCCATTATGTTCTATGGGAGTTGCAGGTAACAGGCTATTTCCTTAACTCCCATAGAGTATAATATTGATGGTAATAACCCTTTAAAGCAGGGGTCTCAAACTTGGCTGGGTAAGTGGGCCACATATAGAAAAAATGTGAAGTTGATGGGCCGCATTTATTTTGATACAATACAAAATTAAATTAAACTATGAAAAATATACAACTTTACAATGTACTTACGTTTCATCAGATGGCTGTAGCGTCTTATATCCTCTTCCGTCACCGCCCCCTTAGTAAAGCAAAATCTGCACTTCCTGTGCAGACCCGTCCATTTGGTCTGCTACCTTACTTCCGATTTCCGGCTTTCACACTGTACGGTTACGTCACAAATGACGTAACCGTACCACGTGCTTCTTTATCTGATTAGAGCATGCGTGGTTAACACACTCCACCGCGCATGCTCTGTGAAATTAGCAATGGAATATGAAGTTGCGGGAATAACGGCCGTTTCGGCCGTCTTCCCGACAGATGCAGGAGCTGTGACAGCTGCTGTCTCGTACAGCAGCTGCCGCAGCTCCTACAGCGGGGACCGATCGCTGTGTCCCCGCTGTTTAACCCCTTAAAAGCCGCGTTCAATAGAGATCGCGGCTTTTTAGGGGTTAAGTTACCATCGCCGGCCTGCTACACGATAGCGGCCGGCGATGGTTACTATGGCAACCGGACACCAAACAATGGCGTCCGGCTATGCCATAGACGGAAGCCTAGTGGGTCCTAACAACGTCAGGACCCACTATGCTTGCTGTCAGTGAGTAGCTGACAGTTCTAATACACTGCACTACGCATGTAGTGCAGTGTATTAGAATAGCGATCAGGGCCTCCTGCCCTCAAGTCCCCTAGTGGGACAAAGTAATAAAGTAAAAAAAAAGGTGTGAAAATAAAAGTTTTAAAAGTGAAAAAATCCCCTTTTTTTTTCCTTTATCAGTCATTTATTATTAATAAAAATATATAAATAAATAAACTATACATAATTGGTATCGCCGCGTCCGTAACGGCCTGAACTACAAAATTGTTTAGTTATTTATCCCGCGCGGTGAACGCCGTAAAAGAAAATAATAATAAACCGTACCAAAATCACAATTGTTTGGTCACTTCACCTCCCCAAAAATGTATTAAAAATAGATCAAAAAGTCGCATCTACCTAAAAATGGTAATGATGGAAACTACAGTTCGTTACGCAAAAAATAAGTCCTCGCACGGCTTTATTGATAGAAAAATAATAAAGTTCTGGCTCTTAGAATAAGGTAAAACAAAAAGTAAATTATTTTTTACAAAACTTATTTTATTGTGCAAACGCCATAAGACATAAAAAAAACCTATAAACATCTGGTGTCACCGTAAGGCCGGGTTTACACGAGCGTGTGCGTTTTGCGCAAGCAAAAAACGCGGCGTTTTGCGTGCGCAAAAGGCACTTAACAGCTCCGTGTGTCAGCCCTTTATGATGCGCGGCTGCGTGCTTTTCGCGCAGCCGCCATCATTATGACACTCCGTTTGGATGTTTGTAAACAGAAAAGAACGTGGTGCTTTTCTCTTTTCATTCATCCTTTACAGTGCTGTTGCGCGAACCACGCTTGTCCCACGGAATTGCTTCCGTGCGACATGCGTGGTTTTCACACACCCATTGACTTCAATGGGTGCGTGATGCGCGAACAGCGCACAAATATAGGACATCGTGCGTTTCACGGAGCGGACATACGCTGCGTGAAAATCACGCACCTGTCTGCACGGCCCCATAGACTAACATAGGTCTCTGCGACGCGCGTTGCACGGACGTATAACACGCTCGTGTAAATGAGCCCTAATCGTATCGCCCCATAGAATAAAGTGAATATGTCATTTATAGCGCACGGTGACGCTGTAACAAAAATAGAATAAAAAAACAATAGTAGAATTGCTGTTTTTTAGTCACCACGCCACTTAAAAATAGAATAAAAACTGATCAAAAAGCTGCATGCACCCCATGAAAACTACAATGAATTCCTCAAGGGGTCTAGTTTCCAAAATGGGGTCACCTTTTGGGGGTTTCCACTGTTTTGGTACCACAAGACCTCTTCAAACCGTTTAACCCCTTAATGACCAGGCTATTTTGCGCGTTAATGACCTTTGGATTATTTTTTGTTTCTTCACGGTCGCATTCCAAGAATCGTAACTTTTTTTTTTATTCCGTCGACATAGCCGTATAAGGGCTTGTTTTTTGCGGGACGAGTTGTATTTTGTAATTGTACCATTTTTAGATGCTTATAATATATTGATTAACTTTTATTAACTTTATTTTCGGAGAGTATTGAAAATAAGCAGCTATTCCAGCATTGATTTTCACGTTATAAGTTTACGCCGTTTACTATGCACCGTAAATAACATGTTAACTTTATTCTATGGGTCAGCACGATTACGGGGATACCAAATATGTAAAGGTTTTATATGTTTTTCCTACGTTTGCACAATAAAAAGCCTTTTAGAAAAAAATTACTTGTTTTTGCATCGCCGCATTCCAAGAGCCGTAACGTTTTTATTTTTCCGTCGATGTGGCCGTATGTGGGCTTGATTTTTGCGGGACAATGTGTAGTTTTCATTAGTACTATTTTGGGGTACATAGGATTATAGATTAATTTTTTATGGGGGGAATGGGAGAAAAGATCGAATTTTGCCGTTGTTTTTTTTTGGACGCCGTTCATTCGGCGGTTTATTTAATGTGTTAATTTTATTGTTCAAGTTGTTACGATCGCGGGGATACCATATATGTGTATGTGTGATTTGTTTTGACACTTTTACTAAATCCACTTTTTGGGCAAAAAAGTAGTTTTATTTGATTTTCACTGTAATTTTTTTATTTTTTTTTCACCAACTTTATTTAACGGATTGACATTTTTTTTTTTAGTCCCACCAGGGGACTTCACTATGCGATGTGCTGATCGCATATATAATGCTTTGGTATACTTAGTATACCAAAGCATTATTGCCTGTCAGTGTAAAACTGACAGGCAATCTGTTAGGTCATGCCTCCGGCATCGCCTAACAGGCAGATGCTGAAGACAGACCTGGGGGTCTTTGTTAGACCCCCGCTGCCATGGAAACCCGACGGCGACCCGCGATTTCTTTGCGGGGGCGCCGATCGGGTGACAGAGGGAGCTCCCTCCCTCTGTCAAACACATTAGATGCCGCTGTCACTATTGACAGCGGCATTTAATGGGTTAAACTGCCGGAATCGGAGCGCGCTTCGATTCCGGCAGTTGCAGCAGGAGCCATGCTGTGTATAACAGCCGTGCTCCTGCCGCTGATCGCGTGGGTACAGTGACAGTACCCGCACGATTACAGGACGGATATATCCGTCGTCCTGCGCGAACTAGCAGCTGCTGAGGACGGATATATCCGCCCTTCGGCGTTAAGAGGTTAAAAACGCAGATATCCAGTGATTTCAGCTTGTGCTATCAGTAATAGAATGAGAGCACCAAAATGAAGACTGAGATTGCAGAAGTTAGTAGAGCTGGGTGTAGTAGGCGGAGCAAGTGCACTGCTGCATGCACATTGCATGCTGGGACTAGAGCAGTGCATGCAGGGAGGAGAAACAGGAAGAGAAGAGGAATGAACTTACTGAGCAAAACAAACCTCTCAAGGTAAACAATAGGGAGTAATGTTACTAAAACCATTTATTATCAAGAAAAAGATAGTCAGAGTGCACTAATATATTAATAGAGGAACATTGCATTGATTTAAAAAAAAAAAAAAAAAAAGGATTGGAAAACCCCTTTAATCAATTAGTTATTTGAACAACTATGATAATACTACATTACTATAACATTACTACAACAATACTACATTACTACAACAATATTACATTACTATATTACTACATTACTATAATAATACTACATTACTATAATAATAGCGCTAGGTTTAAACTTAATGGAAATTTGCGAGATTTCTCCACGTGCTTATTTCAACAATCCAGTTTAAGTGTCGCTAAATGCAGTCCGGCGGCTCAGTTGGCAGTGTTTGGCAGACACACAAATGTGAAGATTAGGCAGCACCTTTTTAGAAAGTGCCACAGAGCCCTGTGTAGATAATGCCACCGTGCCCTCTGTAGATAATGCCGCAGTGCCCTCTGTAGATGCTGCCGCAGTGCTCTCTGTAGATGATGCCGCAGTGCCCTCTGTAGATGCTGCCGCAGTGCCCTCTGTAGATGCTGCCGCAGTGCCCTCTGTAGATGCTGCCGCAGTGCCCTCTGTAGATGCTGCCGCAGTGCCCTCTGTAGATGCTGCCGCAGTGCCCTCTGTAGATGCTGCCGCAGTGCCCTCTGTAGATGCTGCCGCAGTGCCCTCTGTAGATGCTGCCGCAGTGCCCTCTGTAGATGCTGCCGCAGTGCCCTCTGTAGATGCTGCCGCAGTGCCCTCTGTAGATGCTGCCGCAGTGCCCTCTGTAGATGCTGCCGCAGTGCCCTCTGTAGATGCTGCCGCAGTGCCCTCTGTAGATGCTGCCGCAGTGCCCTCTGTAGATGCTGCCGCAGTGCCCTCTGTAGATGCTGCCGCAGTGCCCTCTGTAGATGCTGCCGCAGTGCCCTCTGTAGATGCTGCCGCAGTGCCCTCTGTAGATGCTGCCGCAGTGCCCTCTGTAGATGCTGCCGCAGTGCCCTCTGTAGATGCTGCCGCAGTGCCCTCTGTAGATGCTGCCGCAGTGCCCTCTGTAGATAATTCCGCAGTGCCCTCTGTAGATAATTCCGCAGTGCCCTCTGTAGATAATTCCTCAGTGCCCTCTGTAGATAATTCCGCAGTGCCCTCTGTAGATAATTCCGCAGTGCCCTCTGTAGATAATTCCGCAGTGCCCTCTGTAGATAATTCCGCAGTGCCCTCTGTAGATAATTCCTCAGTGCCCTCTGTAGATAATTCCTCAGTGCCCTCTGTAGATAATTCCGCAGTGCCCTCTGTAGATAATTCCGCAGTGCCCTCTGTAGATGCGGCCGCAGTGCCCTCTGTAGATGCGGCCGCAGTGCCCTCTGTAGATGCGGCCGCAGTGCCCTCTGTAGATGCGGCCGCAGTGCCCTCTGTAGATGCGGCCGCAGTGCCCTCTGTTGATGCGGCCGCAGTGACCTCTGTGGATGCGGCCGCAGTGCCCTCTGTAGATAATGCTACACACCCCTAGATAATTCCACAGTGTCCTCTGCAGATGATTCCGCAGTGCCCTCTGCAGATGATTCCGCAGTGCCCTCTGCAGATGATTCCGCAGTGCCCTCTGCAGATGATTCCGCAGTGCCCTCTGCAGATGATTCCGCAGTGCCCTCTGCAGATGATTCCGCAGTGCCCTCTGCAGATGCTGCCGCAGTCCCCTTTGTATATAATGCCACACACCCCCAGTAGTTCGCTTCATTGGGACTCTCTCTAGGAGTGGAATCCCCAGCCAGAGTGTTGCCGATGCTTTGGCTAGGGATTCCTCTGCTGGAGGAGCCCCTGACATCACTGTCCATACACAGTGACGTCAGGGGATCCTCCTGGACCGGAATGGGATGTCAGGGGCAACCCCAGAGCTGGGGTCCCAGAGCGGAGCAGAAGTATAGGTTCTGCTCCGGAACTCTGGGGAAGCCACTGACATCAGTGTCCATATATGGATAGTGAGGGGGCGGAGCTTGACCGCGAGCAGGGAAGGTGGCTTGAAACGGAGCTCCTGCAGCAACCCGACTGACCTGAGCTCACAGCACAGCAAGACACAGTAAAATGGTGAGGACCGGGAAGGAGAAGAGCAGGGAACCTTCAGGCACCCCGAAACCGGGGAAAAACCAAGCAGACTTGGACAGATTTCTAAAGAAAACGATGGAGCGCTCCCCGGCGCGAAAATCCAAGATGGCGCCGGAAGCAGCATGCAGCCATGAGGCAACAGAGGACTCGGATGTCGGAGGCTGGGGGTGAGTCCAATTATGTCCCTGTGTCAAGGGGATTCATAAAACGAGTCCTTTTTAAAGCACTTGGCCCCTTAGCAAAAGACCTGGCTGAAATAAAGGCAGACTTGAGACATATAGGAGACAGAGTGGACACACTAGAAACAAATCATGCAGAGGTGGTCAAATTTGGAGAAGCTGTACAAGAGACTCTGTGTGTTCAGCATGACCATATTAACACAGCTTTATTACATGCGGAAGACCAAGAGAATAGAAGCCGCCGCAAAAATATTAGGATTCGCGGCCTTCCAGAATCCATCTCTCATGAGGCACAGCAGCTCGAGAGATTTTTGTATCTATCTTGGGGGAAGAGAGAACAGCGCCAATTCAAATTGAGCGTATACACAGGGCATTGAGAGCTAAGCCATGCTCCCAAGATCCACCTAGGGATGTAATCTGTGGCCTGCTCAGCTACGTGGATACAGCTGCACTTCTGAAACAAGCAAGGTCTTCGGATGGAGTTTGCTATGAGGGAACCTCTATTCTTCTTTTTCAAGATTTGGCTGCCTCAACCCTTGCTAAACGTCGCATATTAAAGCCACTGTTGGATAAATTGAGGTCTAATAACATCCCGTTTCGTTGGCTTTATCCCTTTGGAGTAGCGATACATAAACAGGATAAACACATCGTGATCAGGAATCCTGAGGATCTACAAGCGGCCTGGGAAATACTCGGACTGCAACCTATGGATATTCCCTCATGGCTTCCGTTGGCATACCCGCCGAAAATTCCGTTTTTACAAGATGCTGGTCCCTGGACGGCGGTGTCTGGAACATGCCCATCATCAGGGAAGAAAAGTATACCCTCAACCCAGAGAATAGTGGCTGGTGATCAGGTCCTCACCCATGTTGATAACAGGCTCTGAATATGTGCTTGAAGTGTCTTGTTGGTTTTATAACAGATATATAAAAAGCCGCTCAGGAGGGGTCAGGGTTGTTGTGTCTTGAGGTCAATCTCATACGATATAGAATGACCCCCCTGGCCTTTTCTTATAAGGACAATCTTCCTTATCATAGAGTGAAGCTACAGGTTTTGGTAGCTGATAGAATTTCACTCATTTACCAAGTCATTAATTTATTCCACTATGGAATATGGTTGATCACGATTATATTATTTTTGTTATGTCATGTAGTATGAACAGATCATGCGGAGGAAATATGAGTAATATGGCGGAACTTAAGGTTGTGTCTCACAACGTGAGAGGTCTCAATGTCCCGCAGAAACGTAGCCAAGTAGTTAGATTGTGGAAAAAGCAGGCGGCACAAGTAATCCTTATACAAGAGACACATTTCAAACGTTCACATGTACCTAATGTTCCCTCCAGAGATTTTAATTTATGGTTTCACAGCCCATACAGGTCAGCTGCACGAGGGGTTAGCATAGCCATACATAAGGGTATACCATTTTCGCTATTAACAAAAATAGAAGATTTGGAAGGTAGATATTTGTTCATAAAGGGGAAAATTGGTAATACTGTATATACCTTTGCTAATTTATACGCCCCCAATACTGGGCAGTCTTCCTGGCTTATCCGTACCTTGAACGTCTTGAGGGATTTTTCTGAGGGGATTCTGGTGGTGGGAGGAGACTTGAATCTACCGCTTAACCCGATTCTAGATACCACGGGATCTCAGCACACATCATACAAGAGGCTCGCGCAACTGAATAAAGTACTACATTCCCTACACTTAACAGATATCTGGAGATTACTACACCCACTAGATAAAGATTATTCATATTTTTCATCTACTCATAATAAGTACCACAGACTAGATTACATTTTTCTGCCACAGAAATACACGTCGCTAGTCAGATCAGCGGACATAGGACACATTTTATTAACTGACCACGCCCCAATATCAGTGACCCTCAGCTTGATGGGCATTCCCAAGGGCAATTGGTGTTGGAAATTGAACGATACTCTTCTTGCAGATAAGATTAATGCTCAGAATGTAGAGAACCATATATCTCAATACTTTAAACACAACACATCAGATTCTATTTCAGACCCGATTATATGGGAAGCACATAAGTCAGTAATGAGGGGTGAACTTATTTCACTTGGAACGCATGTGAAGAAAAAGACAAATGCAGTATTAAATGACCTTTTCTCTCAGATTACTTTTTTGGAGAGGGTACATAAAAAGACAATAGCTATTTCCTCATTGAAGGAATTAACTGACCTTAGAGAAAAGGTTAAAGACCTACTTAATGTTAAATCGGCACATCTCCTTCAAATATCAAAATATAAGCAATATGCCCATGGGGACAGGGGGAATAAGATGATGTCGGCCTTAATTCGCAAACAACAAACAAGGACTTTTATCCCAGAGATCAAACTAGGGACAGGGAGAGTGGCTACAGACACTGCTCAAATCGCAGAGGCATTTCAAGACTTTTACCATAATTTATATAATTTACAGACTACTTCAAGTTTGTTAGAATCTGGTCCCAACAAGGCCTCATTGATAACTAACTTCCTTAAAACTATTGAAATTCCCAAAATAGAGGGGGCTGATCTGGATGCTCTCATGGATCCCTTTACGGAAGGGGAACTGGAAAAAATTTTGATGTCCATCCCTTCGGGGAAAAGCCCGGGCCCAGACGGTTTCACGGTGGGATATTATAAAAAATTTAGGACCACATTACTTCCCCACTTTACTAAATTGTGTAATTCCTTGCTCGGAGGAGAGCATTTTCCAAAACAGTCCTTAGAAGCCCACATCACAATCTTACCTAAAGAAGGGAAAGACCCCACATGCTGTGGTAGTTACAGACCCATTTCCCTCTTGAATACAGACATAAAATGGTGGGCCAAGGCTTTAGCTGCCAGATTGGGACCACTGCTTCCTAAAATTATAGGAAAAGAACAAACTGGTTTTGTTTGAGAAAGACAAGGTAAAGATAACACCTGCAGAGTTCTGAGACTGATAGAATATGCCAGGCTTCGGGGGGTTCCTCTTGTCCTCATGGGCACGGACGCAGAAAAAGCCTTTGATAGGGTTAGTTGGGCTTATCTAGATGCTACTCTAAAGAAATTTGGGATACCTCAACTGTTCATTCAAGCAATATTTTCACTATACAAAGATCCCAGTGCGAGAATTAGAGTTAATGGGACCCTCTCCAGACCTTTTAACATCAATAATGGCACACGGCAAGGTTGTCCGCTTTCACCTTCCTTGTTCATTATGGTTATGGAGACTCTGATTCAAAGAATAAGACAGGACCCTCAAATACAAGGTATTAAAGTGGGATCATACACACATACCACAGCAGCCTTTGCCGACGATTTATTAATAATGACTTCCAATCCAGAGACCTCGATTCCTCACCTTACGAGACTGTTCAGAGAATTCGGGGAAGTTTCTAACTTTAAAGTAAACTTTGGGAAATCAGAGATTTTAAATATTTCTACTCCAGACCCAGTCATTAATACCATTAAAGCTAATTCCTTATTTAAATGGCCTGATAATAATCTGACATATCTAGGCGTTCAGATTACCAAAGATCCAGCACAATTATATAACTGCAATTACATACCGTTACTCAGGTCTATACAAAAACAATTAAAAGAACTTAAAGTCCCATATCTATCATGGATGGGTCGCAAAAATCTTTTAAAAACCTTTATTGTACCTAAGCTTATATATCTGTTACAAGCACTACCGATATGGCTACCTAGAACATTTTTTGATAAAGTTAGGAGGATGCTCTCGGCCTTCTTGTGGAATAATGCTAAGCCACGCCTTAAATACAGGTTACTTATACAGAAACCGCATTTCGGAGGCTTGGGGGTACCGGATGTAGCTACCTACTATAGGGCAAATCAATTAAATAGATGGCAATCTCTGATGGATACAGCACAATCCACTCTATATGTGGAACTAGAACGAGAATTGCTTAGATTGTCAGATCAGCTTTTCCTTTGGGGCCTGAGATACTTTTCTCCGAATTCGATTTGCTCTAGCATCCTAGTGAAGGGCATGATAAGGGGGTGGCAAGAGGTTAACGCAAGGGAGTCTCTATTATCTGACAATTACCCGCTACTGCCTTTGAGCCTTTTACCCTATCTGGTCGATACAAAGAGAATGCCAGTAATATCGTTCTGGAGACACCTTGATAATATAACAGTGGCAGACTTATTTAAGACGGAGTCCCAAGATTTAGTAGCTCTACTGCTTAGAACTACAGGTCTTCTCCTATCAGATTTCATTCAGAAACAAGATTTCCACACGGTATGTGACAAGTACAAAACCCGTTTTGCCAAGTATATAAATTTGTCCCCGTTTGAAAGTAGATTACAACAAACTACATCCCAAAAAGGTGCTCTGGCTAGATCATATGACGGGCTATTATCAGGGGAGAAAGAAGATAAACTTGAATTAATCACTAAATGGGAACAGGACCTACAATATACTTTTACGGAAGAAGAACAACGAATTTTCTTGAAGCGTTCACACGGGTTCTCGCAATGCATTAAAATTAGAGAAAACTCTTACAAACTGATAACTAGGTGGTACAAAACTCCGATGTGGCTGCATATGATAAACCCAGATATACCAGATACATGCTGGAGGTGTTCACTCAATAAGGGTACTTTGCTACATATATGGTGGGAATTCCCATTGATACAGGGATTTTGGCAAAGGGTTATCGCTGAAATAAATTCGATATGCTTAACATCAGTTCCGGTATCCCCACATGTGATTCTCTTATGGTTATCATCAGGATCCTTTACGCTCAAGAGACATGATTTAGCGACAAGTTTAATAACAGCGGTTAAGTTGTTGATTCCTATACTGTGGAAATCTACCAGGGCACCTAATTTGGAAGATTGGGTGAAGAAAGTACAGGAGATACGTAGGTTTGAGGAACTTAAGTACTGGGAACGACAAGATAGATCCAGATTTCTGCATATCTGGTCACCTTGGTTGACCTACATGAATAGAGCCAGATCTCCCAGAGGAATTTATTAGGAAAAAATTTACCTTACATGTGACGAAGAATAGAATACTGGTGTAAGGTGGGGGAGCAAGGTGGTTCCGCAAGAATGTAAAGATGCAACAATTAATACCATATGACAGGTTAATGTTAATGTTTTGGTTATTATCTCATTCCTTTTATATCTATGTACCAAATATTTAGGCACTATTGTATCTCTGAATGAATACATACATGCTCAAGGATTGATTGAAGGAATGTACCTTTTCCACAATGTAAAACTGAGTTTGTAAAAATGTATGGGATATGCTGTATTTAATGACTCTGTGACATTCTCAATAAAAACAGTTTGAAAACATATATGGATAGTGATGTCAGGGGCAACCCCAGAGCTGGAGTCCCGGGCAGAGCGCTAGTAGCGCTCTTACTGGGACTCTAGCTGTGCTCCTGACATCACTGTCGAGCTCTGCAAAAGCCCTAGACATTGCTGTCCATATGTGGACAGCGATGTCAAGGGATTCTACAGAGTCCCGGAGAAGAACCTATACTAGCGCTCTGCCCGGGACTTCGGCTCTGGAGAAGCCCCAGAAATCGCGAGTCCATATATGGACAGCGATGTTAGGGGATTCCACAGAGTCCCGGAGCAGAGCCTATACTAGCTCTCTGCCCTGGAGGAGACCCTGACAACACTGTCTATATATGAACAGCGATGTCCGGGAATTCCACAGAGTCCAGAAGCAGAGCCTATGCTAGCGCTCTGCCCGGGACTCCGCTCTGGGGAAGACCCTGACATTGCATGTCCATATATGGACGGCGATGTCAGGGGATTCCACAGAGTCCCGAAGCAGAGCCTATACTAGCACTCTGCCCGGGACTCTGCTCTGGAGAATACCCTGACAACACTGTCCTTATATGGACAGCAATGTCAGGGAATTCCACAGAGTCTCGGAACAGAGTCTATACTAGCGCTCTGCCTGGGACTACGCTCTGCGGAAGACCCTGACATTGCGTTTCCATATGTGGACAGCGATGTCAGGGGATTCCACGGAGTCCTGGAGCAGAGCCTATGCTAGCGCTCTGGCCGGGACTCCGCTCTGGGGGGGACACCCTGACAACACTGTCCACAGATTCCCGGAGCAGAGCCTATACTAGCGGCTCCGTGTCCCATGGGCTGCAGATGACAGCCTCAGGGGCTGCAAGCGGACCGCGGGCCGCATGCTTGAGACCCCTGCTTTAAAGTATATTAGACCAAAATTTATGTAAAAAAAAAATTACAATTTAAAAAATATATAAAAAAATTAAAGTATGTGAAATAACCGATATACAGTTTGTTATGAATTACTAAATCGTTTGAATTGAAGATAGAATGGCAAGACTGACATGGTAACAAGCTTCACCCTCCTCCAACAGGTAGCTCCATTGATGCATATTCTGTTAGCGACCTGTGTTCTCACACTTCAGGAGCTGAAGCAAGACAGTCCACCTTGCAGGATCCTGCCTGGGAGGCACAAAAGAATATTTCTGCAGGATATATTCCCATAGTAGCTTATTTTAGGTAATATAAAAAAATTATATTGCAAAGTCAAAGAAACAGTGGAAATATTACAAAAGACAAAAAGCATAAGCTCCCTGTTTTTTTTAAAGTGTGAAATGTGTGATTTGAAGCTACGTTAAAGGGGTTTTATGGGCATTTTGTATTGATGGCCTATTCTTATGGTTCGGTCATCCATTTTAGATCGATGAGGGCCGGCACTCCCGCCGATCAGTTGACTGAAGGGGACGTGGCGTTAGTCACCACTTCCTCTTCAATGTTTACAAGGCACAGTGCCGTACACATCCATAGTAGCTGTGCCTCGGATTGCATCTCAGTCGTATTGACTTGAATGGGACCGGAACTGCAATCCAAGGCACAGCCGCTACTGGAGTGTTTCACTGATGTGCCTGTAAACTGGGAAAGGGCAGCGGCGACTAACGCGGTAGCCCCATCCATCAGATGATCGGTGGGAGTGCAGGGAGTTGGACACCCAACGATCTGAAAGTGAAGACCTATCCTAAGGATAGGCCTTGAATAAAAAAAATGCCCAGAGAACCCCTTTTAAAGGGTTTTTTGTATTTTGGAGCCTAAATTCATAGTGATTCCATCGAATTAGCTATAGCTTTCATATTACCAAAAATTATTTGCTGTACACACAAATTGGTCCATACAGCTTACTCTATGGATGAGCATGTGTAGAGTTACACAAGCACATATTTGAAGTAGCGATCTTTTATACGATTGCTGTAAGTGAACAAATTGCAACGTTATCTTAATAATCGTTAAAAAGTCACATATCTGCTATTAATCAAACGATTCTTATTTACATACCACAGTGTGCAATAGACCAAAAATTGCTATGTTTTTATAAATAATTATTTTTACAATCGAGTGTTTTATCGCTAGTCTTTCAGCCACTACACCTATTCACATTAAAGGAGTTTTCTGAGTTTTCCATGGGGGCATCCAATAAAAAAAATTAAAAAAGAGCATTACTCACCAGACAGATCCCCAAACGTTCCAGCATAGCTTCTCCGGCCCTCTCCACAGCTTTATGTTGACATGGCTGCAGGAATGACGTTCCCGTATACCCATGATCATTGCAGCCAATCACTTGCCTCAGTGATCCTGTGCCAGGTTCCCACTGAGGCCAGTTATTGGCAATTGATCCTTAGCATTGGAATATTACAAATTATTTGCTCGTGTAAATGGAATTTGCAAACAGTGTAAATTTCAAAGTTGTTTAGGCTGTTTTCACACGTTGCGGTTGAGTTGTTGCATTTTGGCAACAATTTTTGAAAAAATGACAGCAAAAAACACGATTTAATAGCAAAGTATGAAGTGAACTATTGTTAGTCACATAGAACTCTGTAAATATTATTTGAGAAAATTGTTTTATGAGTTATTCCTTAGAGTCCCCTTACACGGCCTGACATGGACCGTCTAAACAAGCATCGATCAACGAGACAGCGCATTGATTAGCGCTTGTTTGCTCCTTTCACAAGGAGTAATCCATGGGGACGTGCGATTGCTATTAAATTCGCTCGTCCCCATAAATTTCCATCCTGTCAGCAGCACATCTTCCCACATGTAGACGTGGCGACAACACTAATGTTTTTATGCTGCATAAACGATACAATCAACCGATGAACAAGCGTTTGCTTGTTCATTGGCTGATCGTTTCCTTGTTTTCACAGGGCAATGATCAGGAAAGCGCGTTCGTATGAACACTCGTTTGCCCGATAATTGACCTGTGTAAAATGGCCCTTTTTATAGTATTCATTTAATAGTGGAAAGATCTGAGAACAAACGTGCAGTTTTCCGGTTTCTAAGTCTCCGCCACTTCTCTGCAGGCACCTAAAAGCACAGGTATTTTTATGGCAGTTTGTATTCTGTCTGTGTTGATGGCATCAAAGACTACGTATCAGACATACAGAAATCTACATGCCATTAACGCTCAGCAACTCATAGACAGTCTACAGTCATCATTGTCCCCTATCTCTTCCCTCTCCTTTCCCAATCTGGTCACCAAACATTACAATAACACACTCAAAAATGCATTGGCAGAAGCAGCCCCCCCTACACTCCAAACCACCCGACAAAGACGACGACAACCCTGGCAAACTCCTCAATCCCCCTTCCTTCAGTGGTGCTCGAGATGTGCCGAACGTCTGTGGAGAAAATCACATTTGACTGCAGATTTCCTCCAATACAAATTTATGCTCAAAACTTACAACTCTGCCCTTCACAAAGCCAAACAAGTCTATTTCATATCTCTCACTATCTAATTTCATATCTATCTATTTCATATCTATCTATTTCATATCTATCTATTTCATATCTCTCACTATCTAATAATCCAAAACGCCTCTTTGATACTTTTCACTCCCTCCTTAGTCTTAAAGTGCAGACGCCAATCACAGATCTAAGTGCTGAAGACCTGGCCACTTATTTTAAAGTTAAGATTGACAACATCCGGCATGATATTATCTCCCAGTCCCCTAGTAACATCGATCCCCTTCCCTCCCGCACTCCCTCTTCTTCACTTTCAGCATTTGACCCAATAACAACAAAAGAAGACACTAAGCTCCTTTCTTCTTCTCGTCCCACTACTTGCCCTAGTGATCCTATCCACTCACACCTCCTCCAGTCCCTCTCCCCAGCTGTCACTAGTCACCTGACTAAAATATTTAACCTCTCTCTTTCTTCTGGTATCTTACCCTCCTCTTTTAAACATGCCATTATAAACCCATTACTGAAAAAAACAATACTTGACCCATCCAGCGATGCTATCTACTGACCAGTCTCTAATCTGCCCTTCATCTCCAAACTCCTGAAACGCTTGGTCTACTCTCGCCTTATCCGCTATCTCTTTGCTAACTCCAATCTACAGGGTGGGCCATTTATATGGATACACCTAAATAAAATGGGAATGGTTGGTGATATTAACTTCCTGTTTGTGGCACATTAGTATATGGAAGGGGGGAAACTTTTCAAGCTGGGTGTTGACCATGGCGGCCATTTTGAAGTCGGCCATTTTGTATCCATCTTTAGTTTTTTCAATGGGGAGAGGGTCATGTGACATATCAAACTTATCGAGAATTTCACAAGAAAAACAATGGTGTGCTTGGTTTTAACGTTACTTTATTCTTTCATGAGTTATTTACAAGTTTCTGACCACTTATAAAATGTGTTCAAAGTGCTGCCCATTGTGTTGGATTGTCAATGCAACCCTCTTCTCCCACTCTTAACACACTGATAGCAACACCACAGAAGAAATGCTAGCATAGGCTTCCAGTATCCGTAGTTTCAGTTGCTGCACATCTCGTATCTTCACAGCATAGACAATTGCCTTCAGATGACCCCAAAGATAAAAGTCTAAGGGGGTCAGATCGGGAGGCATTTCTTCTGCGGTGTTGCTATCAGTGTGTGAAGAGTGGGAGAAGAGGGTTGCATTGACAATCCAACACAATGGGCAGCACTTTGAACACATTTTATAAGTGGTCAGAAACTTGTAAATAACTATTGAAAGAATAAAGTAACGTTAAAACCAAGCACACCATTGTTTTTCTTGTGAAATTCTCGATAAGTTTGATGTGTCACATGACCCTCTTCCCATTGAAAAACCTAAAGTTGGATACAAAATTTCCGACTTCAAAATGGCCGCCACGGTCAACACCCAGCTTGAAAAGTTTCCCCCCTCCCATATACTAATGTGCCACAAACAGGAAGTTAATATCACCAACCATTCCCATTTTATTTAGGTGTATCCATAAAAATGGCCCACCCTGTAGATGACTTACAATCGTTTCCGCACTCTACTCTCCACAAAGACTGCCCTTTCTAAAGTTTCAAATTATCTCTTGGCAGCTAAATCGGACGGTAAATACTCTCTCCTGATTCCTCTGGATCTCTCTGTAGCCTTTGACACTGTAGACAACCAACTCCTACTTAAAATGCTCCACTCTATTGGCCTTAAAGGAAAGGTGTAATTTTTTTTTATTATTATTTTGTAATTTTATTGCTTTTTATATAATGTAAACTAAAAAATATTTTATTTATGTGATCACTTTAAACTTTTTTATTTATTCATACTTTTAGTTCTCTATGGGGGCTGACATTTTTTTCTTCATCTGTGTATGTGTCGATTAACAACACATACTAAGATGCTATACGGCACATACAATGCCATAGAGAATGCGAACGGGAGCCGTTCCATTCTCCGAAGCGTGCGCCATCTGTGTGTGAACTGCGCATGCTCGGTCATGCGCAGTTCATACCAGTAACACAATGAAGCTCGTTCCTAGAGAGAAATCCGGCGCCATTTCATTTTGGAACGGAAGCCACTGCTGGACAGTAACATGACGACTTCCTGCCGCGGCTTCCGGCAATAGCTACAACGAAGCGGAGACGCAAGGAAGAGTAGCGTAGGTGGCAGGAGCTTGGTAAGAAGAGCGGAGGCAACAGAGACAGCAGCAGGTAATTTCTGGAGGTGTATGAACACTACCACTGTGCAGTTGCTCAGAAAATGGCGGTGCACAGTGTAGGCGGTTTGAAGACATTCAAACCCCTCCCCTGTCCGTCACTAGCCGGAAGAAGGGAGGGAGATTGAGTGAGGACACTACAGGAGAGTGTGTCCACCCCAAATTTGCAGCAGAAGTCAATGAGTTTGCTTTACCACACTGACCATGCTGCAATTTTGGGAACTGCTCCCTCTAGTGGCCAGCATATGGAAATATCATTTTAGAATCTAATTTATAATATTTTCGGACTTATGAAAAAATAAAAATATTAAAACAATGTGTAATTAGTTATATAAACGTTGGTCAACTGAAAAAAAATTCTAGCAACACATTCCCTTTAACACCTTAATGACCGCCGATAAGCCTTTTCACGGCGGTCATTAGTGGGCTTTATTCTACAGCACCGCCATTCCACGTCGCTGCATTAGAATAAATAAACAGAGCAGGGAGCTGTCAAATCTCCCTGCACTCAGCTGCCAGAGGTAGCTGAGGGCTGGGGGCATCCCTGCTCAACAGCGTGCACCGCATCTGAGTGGTTTTGGAGAGAGGGAGGGAGCTCCCTCTCTCCCCCACCGACACCCGGCGATAAGATCACCGAGTGTCTGTGTCTCCGATGGCAGCCGGGGGCCTAATAAAGGCCCCCAGGTCTGCCTGTAGTGAATGCCTGCTAGGTCATGCCGGAGGCATGACCTAGCAGATGCCTGTGAGTTTTAAATCGACAGGCAGTAATACACTGCAATACAAAAGTATTGCAGTGTATTATAAAAGCGATCGGAGAATCGCATATTAAAGTCCCCTAGTGGGACTAGTAAAAAAGTAAAAAAAAAGTTTAATAAAGTTAATTAAAAAAATTAGAAAAAAAAATGAAAAACCCACTTTTTCCCCTTACAAACTGCTTTACTATTAAAAAGACAAAATAAAGTAAAAAAAAGTTACACATATTTGGTATCGCCGCGTCCGTAACGACCCAGACTATAAAGCTGTTACATTATTTAACCCGCACGGTAAACGCTGTAAAAAATAAAATAAAAAAACAATGAAAAAATTGCTGTTTTCTGTTAATCCTGACTTTAAAAAAATTTGATAAAATGTGATCAAAAAGTCGAATCTACTCTCAAATGGTACCAATAAAAACTACAAGTCGTCCCACAAAAAAAAGCCTTCATACAACTGCATCGGCAGAACAATAAAATAGTTATGGCTCTTCAAATATGGAGACGCAAGAACAAATAATTTTGAAAAAAAAAGTATTTTTACTGTGTAAGTAGTAAAACATACAAAATCGATACAAATTTGGTATCTTTGCAATCGTAACAACCCGTTGAATAAAGTTATTGTGTTATGTATTCCACACGGTAAACGACGTAGATTTAGGGCGCAAAAAAAGTGGTGAAATTTCAGGTTTTCTTCTATCCCCCCCAAAAAAAAGTTAATAAAAGTTAATGAATAAATGATATGTACCCCAAAATGGTGCTATTAAAAAATACAACTTGTCTTACAAAAAACAAGACCTTATACAGCTATGCCGACGCAAAAATAAAAAAAAGTTATATCTCTTCGAATGTGAAAATGAAAAAAATGGCTTTGTCATTAGGGCCCAGAATGCAAGCGGGGGGGAAGGGGTTAAAGACACTGCTCTCTCTTGGTTTTCCTCCTATGGGTATGTGCACACACACTAATTACGTCCGTAATTGACGGACGTATTTCGGCCGCAAGTACCGGACCGAACATAGTGCAGGGAGCCGGGCTCCTAGCATCATACTTATGTACGATGCTAGGAGTCCCTGCCTCGCTGCAGGACAACTGTCCCGTACTGTAATCATGTTTTCAGTACGGGACAGTTGTCCGGCAGCGAGGCAGGGACTCCTAGCATCGTACAGAAGTATGATGCTAGGAGCCCGGCTCCCTGCACTGAGTTCGGTCCGGGACTTGCGGCCGAAATACGTCCGTCAATTACGGACGTAATTAATGTGTGTGCACATACCCTATCTCTCTGACCGCTCGTTCAGTGTGTCATTTGCTGGTTCTACTACTTCTCCTCTTCCACTTGCTATCCGGGGTTCCTCAGGGATCAGTCCTAGGTCCGCTCCTCTTTTCTCTCTACGCAGCCCCTATTGGACAAACTATCAGCAGATTTGGCTTCCAGTACCATCTCTACGCTGATGACACCCAATTATATGCCTCTTCCCATGACATCACATCTGCTCTAATACAAAACACCAGTGATTATCCGCTGTCTCTAACATCATGTCCTCTCTCTATCTGAAACTGAATCTTTCTAAAACTGAGCTCCTTGTGTTCCCACCGTCTACTAACCTACCTAAACCTGATGTCACCATCTCAGTGTGTGGCACTACCATAATTCCTAGGCAGCACGCCCGCTGTCTCCGATCTTACCTTTATCTTACCTTTATTTCTCACATTCAATCACTTACACGCTCCTGTCATTTTCACCTCAAAAACCTCTCAAGAATCCGCCCTTTTCTTACTGTGGAAACAGCCAAAACTCTCATTGTTGCTCTGATTCACTCTCGTCTTGACTACTGTAACTCATTACTAGTTGGTCTTCCCCCTCACTAAACTCTCCCCTCTCCAATCTATCCTGAATGCAGCAGCCAGGCTCATCTTTCTGACCAACCGCTATAACTCTACCCTCTGCCAGTCATTGCACTGGTTGCCCATCCCCTTCAGAATTAAAGTCAAACTTATTACTCTCACCCACAAAGCTCTCCACAGTGCTGCACCTCCTTACATCTCCTCCCTCATCTCTGTCTACCACCCTACTTGGGCTCTACATTCTGCCAATGACCTTAGATTAAAATCCTCCATAATCCGAACCTTCCACTCCCGTCTCCAAGATTTTTCTCGTGCTGCACCAGTCCTCTGGAATGCGCTACCACAGACAATCAGATTAATTCCCAATATCCACAGCTTTAAACGTGCCCTGAAAACACATCTTTTTAGACAGTCCTATAACATTCCCTAATCTGATTTCTTTCCTTGGCCGCATTAGTCATCAGAATAAGATTCCCTTACACTCCTTGCACCGTACTGCATTTCATGTCCATCATACACGGATACTGGCTGGTGACCGGCTCATGCAGCTTTATGTGTACTACGCCATGTGTATAAAAGATGGCTGGACCATTGTACTGAACAAACACTTTTACACTTTGTGTCTCCCTTATTTCCTCATAGATTTGTAAACTCTTGCGAGCAGGGTCCTCAATCATCCTGTCTGAATTGTAAATTAGCTTTGTCACTATGTAATGTCTGTGTAGTGATGGGGGTAAGGAAACAGACAAGTAAGCCCTAATCTACCCGCCACTCAGTCCCTGCCTACTTGCAACGACCCGCCCTAGGCGACGGGGTACAACTGGGCGACGGTCCCTACGCTCAATAAGTGCACGACAGACAAACAGACAAGGGTACACAGAAGCAAGGGAAAAGGGGCAGTTGCCCACGGCAACACCGTGAGCAACAAGAGTGGTGAACGAGCCGAGTCAAACCAGGAGTGTACGAGGTACCAAACACAGAGCAGGAGAGTAGTGAACAAGCCGAGTCAAACCAGGAGTGTACGAGGTACCAAACGCAGAGCAGGAGAATAGTCAGTAAGCCAGGGTCAATATGAAGCAGGGTCAAATGGTTCAAGAAGCTGCAGCAGGGCCAGGAAATAAAACGAGAAGAATCACAAGCAAGGAGGAACAGGAAAGGCAGATATAAATAGACAGAGGGCGGGAGCTAGCTCCGTCTGGCCAGGCTGTGATAGGCTCTCCCACTCCTAAGCCTGCCATCCTGAGTGGTGGAAGATGGAGTCAGTCTCACAGACATAGAAGCAGGTGCAGACTGATTACCTATGGGCGTGGATACAGAAGCTGTGCCTGGCAGATCCTTAACAGTCTGTTTGTTCCCTCTAAATTGTAAGATGCTGCGTAATATGTTGGTGCTATATAAATAAATATTATTATTATTAAAGCAATGTCTGTCAGAAGAGCATAGTGAGAATACAGACTGTAGTTATGGAGAAATTTTTTTTAAAACAAAATTGTATAAGGTAATTCAATTATGCCATAATCACAGCACATGGGAACCCACGCTTTATAATAAACCGATAAATCTTCCCTTAATACTATAATAAAAAACATCAATCCAATATAGCAAAAAAGTACAAAAATTCTTTATTAAGACAAAAATAGTTGTACACACTATTTAAAAGCACCCATAAAAACACAAAGTACATAAAATAGTACAACAAAAGGACAGTGTATTACCATGTCCTATACATGGAGGTGACAAAGGTTCAAGTCGTTAAAGATCATATCATACCCCGCGTGTATGTATCCAATATATGCACATAAATTACTCTACATAGAGCCAAGGTGTCAAGCAATCAATGTCTTAAGTAATCAATGTCTAGAATCAGACCATACATGAAATAGAACCTCACCCACTATATGCCATAGTAACTGCCTGTACACTGTCCAACACCCCAACACATGTTTCGCAGTTGGCTTCGTCAGGGGGTACTGGATCAATGTGTCTTGGAGGTTTAAATGGTCAGCAGAACAGGTGAATTCTAATTGGACCCTGTTTACTCACTATAAGGATGCTTTTTGGCGCATGCGAGTGGCGAGGCGGCACCTCAGTAGCGACGATCACGGCGTTCGGAAGTCTGCATTGTGCAGAAGCACAGCACCCAATCCCACAATATGCCGCGAGCAACGTTATGAACGGCCCCTCACTACACACATGAATCGGCTGCAGCCATATTGGATATTGGCACTGATAATACATCCATCTAATCAAATCTTGATATTACCATCACTGCCAGTAATTCAGATGCAGAATTCTGTTGTATTCTATGTCGTAACTCTGCTGGTAGATCCTGCAGGGCAGTGATGGGGAATATAGTTGGTGTAGTATAATCAAATGCTAGAATTTGGATGGGGTGCAACTTTTTAAAGCACACCCCAAAAATGCTTTGTGGATGCAACATAAGGAACTGCATAACAGCACAGTTCTCCCTCTGAACCTGATCCCTGCCTTCTCCCCAATCTCATTATAATACATAAAGTAGTAGCTCCAAACCTGAGTGGTAATGAACAGTAGTGAAACAGTACTTTACTTAGGCCCCATGCACACGGCCGTACCCGTAATCACGTCCCGCAATCTGCCATCCGCATTTACAAAGTATGGGAGCACGGGCCGCAAAATGCAAAAGAACAGACATGTTCCATAATTTTCTGACCATTTCTACGGCACGCACACCCATCCATAGCGATACGGTAAGGTGTCTGCCTTCAATGGAAGTGAATGGGTCAGTTTTCGCGGATCGCAATTGCGGTCCGCAAAAACAGAGGTTTTTGATGTGCATGGGGCCTTACCTATTGGTTATGGATAGCATGTAGTGCTGCCAGTGTGCCAAATGTTTCCACTGTCACAACATGTATTAGAGCTACATAATTTTTAGAGTTTTTCTCTGTAGTTTCTCTTTATCCTATGTACTTATGCATCTTGTTTGTTGTCCTCTATTACAGCTCTGGTAAAATCCTTTACGTATTAAATATTCCTGGAAGATACTATAACAACATTTTAGTTGTCAAATCTGAAGTTTCAGAATTGCTGGATGGTCAAAAGTTTCAAACGCTTTGGTCTGTGAATACAACCAATATTTTAAGGTTAGACTTTGTTTTTATTTATTATTTTTTCATCAGAGAAAATTTGTTTGCAAAATTTTCAGAAAACATTGATGGGCCATCAATGTTTCATCGGTCGGGGTATGACCTCTTGGACCCCTGGAATACAATGTTGCACAGGCACATCAACTCGTCTGTACTAGTGGCTGAGCCAGGTACGGCAGTTCGTTCCACCACTCAAAAATTGAGGAAAGGTCCATCAATGTTTAAAGCAAGAGTTTGCAATATAAATGTTTTTCTAAATCATTGTATTAGAGCATATTGATGTTAAAAGGTTTGTCCAGGATTAGAAAACATGGCTGCTTTCTAACCAAATAACGCCATGCACCTGTCCGTGGATTGTTTCTGGTGTTGCATCTCATTTGTATTGAATGAAGTTAGTAGGACTACTCTGCAATACCAGTTATAACCTGTGGACAGGCGTGGCACTGTTTCTGGAAGAAAGCGACCATGTTTTTCTAATCCTGGACATCCTCTTTAAATTATGCTGGCTCCTGTGCTGAAGATGGTAGCCTAAGCTGTGCTCCCGACTAAAAAAAATTACCCAGATGCCTTCGGGCACCTAGACGAAAAACTTTAGGAGCCAAATAAATTTTTTAGTTGGCAAATTAAAAAAATATATAGATATTTAATGTTATAATAAGTTATTCTTGTCTATATGGGCAATGTGGTACAGCAGCCAGGGCTTACTAAAGTCAACAATAATCAGTTTCTGCTCCATCGCGCTTCTTACCTAACTCCTTTTTGTTGTTCCTCTCTGTTGGATAGTGGCATTCTCTCCTATACGCAGTGTGCATTAGAGGGGGACTAGCAGACGTGTTACTGTACAGCTCCCTATGGACAAGTATATAAGTACTATACTACTGCACCCTTTGTACAATAACATATCTATTATAATACTGCCCCCTACGTACAAGAATATAACTACTATAATCCTGCCCACTATGTACAAGTATATAAATACTATTATACTACCCCATATGTACAAGAATATAACTACTATAATATTGGTCCCTATGTACAAGAATATAACTGCTATAATACTGCCCATATGTACGTACAAGAATATAACTACCGTAATGCTGCCTCTATGTACAAGATTATAAGCACTATAATACGGACCGCCATTTTCTAGAATATAACTACTATAAAATGGTCCCCTATGTTACAAGAATATAACTACAATAATAATGTCCTGTATGTACAAGAATATAATTTCTATAATACTGCCCCCTATGTACAAGAATATAACTACTATAATACTGGCCTTATGTACAAGAATATAACTACTATAATACTGCCCTTCTGTACAAGAATATAACTACTATAATACTGCCCATATGTACCTACAAGAATATAACTACTGTAAGGCAGCTCCTGTCACGATCCGTGGGTAGGTGGATCTACTGGGCCGCACCGCCGTAGCAAAGTAGCAGCTGGCCAAACAACAGCCTATACAAAGTCCTAGTATTGACAAAACAGATAAAAACAAGGGGACATATATACAAAAACACCGAAAAAGGCCATACTTACAAATGGACACAGCCAGGTCAGAAACGCTGATGAAGGAGAGTGAGCAGGTGCTTTAAATAATAATAGCCACTCCCACTAGTCTTGAGGGGAGTGGTGTGTGGTGCATGGGATGTGTAGTAAGAAATAATAAATGAATAGTGTATGTGCAAGTGTAATAATATAAGTGAAATATAGGCGGCGGTAATGAGTAAAGTGCCTCAATAAAAATAAATGAATAATGGGGTGCAAGTGTGTGAAACATGGAGGGATAGTGTGTAAGTCATAAGGCGCAACATGTATAGCCAGGTAGAAGCCTATTTGTGACGCCTTGATAATTCATAGAGCGGGCTACCCTGCTTGCTAAGCCAAACAACAACATACCATGCTCTCCCAGCATCAAAAACCCTGCTGTGTCCAAAAGAAGCAAATATAAGTAATAATGAAAAATACCTGGTGTATTAGTAATCATTTTGGCCAAAAGGACGCAAGCTCGCAATCCACGACAAGGATCCCCAGACTTGCGAGTCCCTAACTGGAACGAAAAGCTCCTGATGCACAGACAAAACAGATAAAAACAAGGGGACATATATACAAAAACACCGAAAAAGGCCATACTTACAAATGGACACAGCCAGGTCAGAAACGCTGATGAAGTAGAGTGAGCAGGTGCTTTAAATAATTATAGCCACTCCGACTGTGTACAAGATTAGAACCACTATAATACGGACCGCTATTTTCTAGAATATAACTACTAGAAAATGGTCCCCTATGTTACAAGAATATAACTACAATAATACTGTCCCGAATGTACAAGAATATAATTACTATAATACTGCCCCCTATGTACAAGAATATAACTACTATAATACTGCCCTTCTGTACAATAATATAACTACTCTAATACTGCCCATATGTACGTACAAGAATATAACTACTGTAAGGCAGCTCTTGTCACGATCCGTGGGTAGGTGGATCCACTAGGCCGCACCGCCGTTGCAAAGTAGCAGCTGGCCAAACAACAGCCTATACAAAGTCCTAGTATTAGAGTACCTGTGATAGTTCAGACAGTAGCAGAGGCTTAGGCACAGATGAAACTTGAAGGAAGATGACGCCACACATGGCGGATGACAGCAGGCGTGACAGGTGGCACAAGACGACTCCAACACTCTAAGGCTCAGGAACAAACACAGCACGGGGATACAGGTAGCAGGGCACCGGAACAATGGGAACAGGATAACACTAAGGGACCATTTGCTAAGACGAACACGCGCTTGTCCCCAGCCTTAAAGGGCCACATACAAAAGGTTCCCTAACCAATACCCAGATCATCCTGTTCTATAAAAAGGGCTCCGCCCTTCCACTCCTTGCCTGTGCTTTGTTGTCTACCCATGTTCGTGTTGCAAATGGTCCCTTAGTTGTTTCCTGCTCCCAGTTTTCCCGTATCCTGCTTCCTGTATCCTGTTGCTGTGTTTGTTTCTGAGCCTAAGCGTTTAGTTGGAGTCAAGTGTATCATCTGCCACATCGGGTGTCATCTGCCACGTCAAGTTCCATCTGTGCCAAAGCCTCTGTTACACCTCATGTCTGTCTGGACTCTTACAGGTACTCTTGTACTAAAGACTTTACATTGACTTTGCATAGACTGATGTTTGGCCAGCTGCCGCTCCGCTACGGCGGAGCGACCTAGTGGGTTCACATACCCCAGGATCGTGACAGTACGCTCAGGACATGGACCCCGCTGGTCATCCTAACACAGCGTTTCAGGTAATGCATGACATGTGTGCACGCCAGGATCAGCTCCTACAGGCAGTAAATTCATTCATCGCCCGTTTGGTTTATCCTACTGAACATCCTCTGAATGCTGCTGCCATTCCACTACCTGTTACCCCTCCTGCCTGTCCTGGATCTATAATTTAGCTGCCTCTACCGCCTCGCTTAGACAGGGATCCTAGCGCCTGTACAGGCTTCAGTAATCAATGTACGATCCACTTTATATTGCGTGCTCATCTCTTCCCCTCTGATGGGGCCAAGGTAGCATTCATTATTTCTCTCCTCGCTGGCAAATCCCTGGCATGGGCGAACCCCATCTTGTGACGGGAGGGTCCGGAATTCTCTGACCTATTGTTTCTAGAGACTTTTCGTACAGTGTTCGAGGAACTGGGTCGGACATCCTCTGCAGCTGCCTCTTTGCTAACCCTCAAGCAAGGGTAGTTGATGGTAGGAGAGTATGCCATCTCCGTTTGTACACTCGTGGAACAGTGAGGCCTTGGTGGCGACTTCTTTGCAAGTTCTGTCCACACACATCAAGGACGAGCTTGCAGCTCTCTAACTTTCTTCCACCTTGGATGCCCTTATCCTGTTGGCGACTCGGATCAAAATGAGGATCCAGGAAGAGCCAATGCAGGTGGAGAGAATCAAATTGTCCGATCAGGAGAAACAACGCAGATGCTTCAGGTTTGTGTTTTGTATTGTGACCTCAAAGGTCATCTTGTGCGTCAATGTCCTCAAAAGCCGGGAAATTCCACCAATGGTTGGTTGGCGAGACAACACTAGGTGGAACGGCGCCTAATGCCAAATCCTCTCCCAAATTATCTATTCCAGTAAACATTGTCTCTGGAGGGAGTTCACATTCCGCCTCTGCCTATCTGGATTCCGGAGCAGCTGCAAATTTTATTCAGCAAGATCTAGTGGACAGTCTCCATCTGCCCACGGTCCCTCTGGAGGACCCCTGGCTGTTACTTCTGTGAATGGACTACCATTGCCTGATCCTATTTTGCCCATCACTGAACCGCTAACATTACAAGTCTGAGCCCTCCACTCGGAAGAGATTGCCTTTCTCATCTTGACTAAAGCTATCAACCCTATTCTGCTGGGTCTGCCTTGGCTTCGTCTACATGCTCCGGTTCTCGACTAGTGTTCCGGAGAATGGGGATCCAAGTGTCTTCACCGCTGCCTGCCACAGGTTCGTCCTCAGTGACTCTGATATTCCCACATATTATGCCAGCTTTGCGGACGTCTATAGTAAGAAGGAGGCAGAGACTCTTCCTCCTCATCACACTTACGATTGTCCTATTGAACTTCTCCCTGGCATTTTACCCCCTCATGGACAAGTCTATCCTCTCTCTTTGCCAAAGGCCTACGCCATGTCGGCGTACGTTAAGGAGATGCTTGAGAGAAGGTTCATCCAGAAGTCTTCCTCCCCGGTCGGAGCCAAATTCTTCTTCGTAAAGAAGAAAGATGGATCTCTTCAATCAATGTATCGATCACCGGGGTTTGAACCAAATCATGGTAAAAACCAAGTAGCCCTTGCCGCTCATCTCTTCGACAGAATTCGTGGGGCCAAGGTGTTCACAAAGCCACATATACACGGGGCTTATAACTTGATCTGTATACGCAAAGGTGACGAGTGGAAAACCGCATTAAACACCCGAGACAGTCATTACGAATATCTTGTGATGTCCTTTGGCATGTGTAACGTTCCAGCTGTGTTCCAGGAATTTGTTAATGACATCTTCTGGGATCTGCTGTATGTCTGTGTGGCAGTCTATTTGGACGACATCCTGATCTACTCACCCAATCTTCTCGTCTCTGACTGCTCTAATATCTGCCCTCACTAAGAAGGGGGTGAACGCCAAGTCAGCATTTACCATCCTCAAGATGGCTTTCACTTCAGCCTCCGTTCTTCATCATCCTGAAGCATCTCGACAGTTCTATCTGTAGTCTTCCGTTGCTGCTAGAGTATTGGGCAAGACGGTGGCTTGTGGTTTCTTCT
Source organism: Rhinoderma darwinii (assembly GCF_050947455.1). Taxonomy (NCBI): domain Eukaryota; kingdom Metazoa; phylum Chordata; class Amphibia; order Anura; family Rhinodermatidae; genus Rhinoderma; species Rhinoderma darwinii. The sequence goes on along the minus strand of NC_134692.1, from coordinate 90,203,313 downwards.
TCAATATATTCTCTTCTGCAGAGCTCAACTACTCCATTGGGCATCGAGAGTTGCTGGCCATTAACTTGGCATTAGAGGAGTGGAGACACTTGCTGGAGGGTGCTATTAATCCTATCATCATTTATACGGATCACAAGAACCTCACGTACTTAGTCTGCACAACAATTAAATCCTTGCCAAGCCAGATGGTCGCTGTTTTTTGCCCGATTCCAATTCGTACTCCACTACCGCCTCCAGACAGAAATGTGAAGGCTGATGCCCTGTCTCGATCATTTGAAACTAATGACTCTGAGGAGTTTCCTCAATATATCATAGATCCTTCTAGTATAATTACTGCTAACCCTCTGCAAATTAGAGACATTCCACCCGGAAAGACTTTTGTTCATCTTACAGACAGGAAGAGAATTCTCCGTTGGGGACACCGCTCCAAACTGGCTCGACACTCTGGCGTCCGTAAGACACATGATTTTGGTATCTTTACATTACTTGTGACCCATGCTTCCTAGAGATGGTGTGGACTGTAAAGGATCTGCCTGACACAGCATCTGTGTCGACGCCCGTGGTTACTCACTCTGCACCTGCTCCTAAGTCTGGTCGAGTGACCCCCTTCTTCCACCAATCAGCCTGGCCAGACGGAGCTAGCTCCCGCCCTCTGTCTAGTTATACCTTCACTTACTGCTCCTCCTTTGCCTGTGATTCTTTCAGTCTGTTTCCTGGCCCTGCTGCTGCTGCTTACTACTTGTCTTCTGCTTCATATTGACCCTGGCTTGACTGACTATTCTCCTCTGCGATTTGTACTTCGTCCACTCCTGGTTTGACTTTTCTCGTTCACTATTCTCCTGCTCTGCGTTTTCTACCTCGTCCACTCCTGGTTTGACTCGGCTTGTTCACTACTCTTGTTGCTCATGGGGTTTCCGTGGGCAACAGCCCCATTTCCCTTAGCTTCTGTTACCCTTGTCTGTTTTTCTGTCGTGCACTTAGTGAGCGTAGGGACCGTCGCCCAGTTGTACGCCGTCGCTTAGGACGGGCCGTTGCAAGTAGGCAGGGACTGAGTGGTGGGTAGATTAGGGCTCACCTGTCTGTCTCCCTACCCCGCCATTACAGTGGACTATGTTTCCTCAAACAAGTCTACTCATTCCAAACCTGCTGGTCTTCTTCTTCTACCCCTGCCTGTTGCCCCTTGGCAACATATCGCTATGGACTTTACCCTGACCGCAGTACATCCAGCTGAAGGAGGAAGCTCTGTATTAGTGGTGGATCGTTTCTCTAAAATGGGCCATTTTGTTTTTTTGACTGGTCTTCTGTCTGCTCCTCGCCCGGCTGATCTATTCATTCTGCACATCTTTGGTTCGCACGGACTACCTCTGCATATTGTCTCAGATCGGGGTTTACAGTTCACATCCAAATTCTGGAGAGCCGTGTGCAACCTGCTAGATGTGAAGCTGGACTTCTCTTCTTCCTATCACCCACAGTCTAACGGTTAAGTGGAGAGGACCAATCAAATTTTAGAGAATTACCTTTGTCATTACCTTTGTCATTTCATTTCTGACAAACATGACAATTGGGTACAGTTTCTGCCTTGAGCGGAGTACTCGTACAATGATCATACAAATGAGTCTACTGCTTCCTCTCCTTTCCACATTGTATACAGTCAGCATCCACGAGTTCCCATTCATGTGCCAGCCATGACTGAATTTCCAGCAGCTAATTCTTCGTTTGGGACCTTAATTCACATCTGGCAGCATACCAGGTCTGTGATCCGTCTGGCAGTGGAACACATGAAAAGGCATGCCTTTAGTAAAATAAATGCTCCTCTTCAATCCCCCCCCCCCCCTGCCTATCCTCGAGAAACATTAGTCTCAAGATGCCTTCTCACAAATTTGCCCCCAGATTCCTCAGTCCTTTCAAAGTTTTGCAACAAATAAACCCTGTGTCCTATAAACTTTGGATGCCATTTACTTTCAGGATTCCCAATTCGTTCCACGTCTCTCTTCTTACAGTAAGTCTGTGGTCCTGAACCACTACATCTACATCTACTAAATCTACTAGTTCTGCAGTTGCTCTCAGCGGTTCTCCCTATGTCTCTGAGGTGAAGGAAATTCTGTACAACAAGAGAGTGGGAGGAAGGACTTTCTATCTAGTGGACTGGAAAGGGTTTGGTCCTGAGGAAAGGTCTTGGGAGCCAGAAGAGAACCTTAATGCCCCTACACTCATAAAAAATTCCTCTTACGCTCTGGACCCAAGAAGAGGGAGGCGTAAGGGGAGTACTGGAACAGTCGTGGACTGTTGCCATTCCTTACCTACAGACGGCCACGACCACAGACTTCTGGCTTCTCCCCAGCGTCTGCCTCCTCGGAGGCGCAAGCTCATGCAGCCGTCCTGCTCTGGACTGTCTCCTAGGGTGCGCGTGCTCATCCCCGGACATAAAGGGCCAGCGCGCACACATACAAAAAGTTCCCTAACCAATCCCCAGATTATCCTGAATTATAAAAAGGGCTCCGCCCTTCCACTCCTTGCCTAAGTGTTGTTGTCTACACATGTTCGTATTGCAAATGATCCCTTAGTTATTTCCTGCTCGCAGTGTACCCGTATCCTGTTGCTGTGTTTGTTTCTGAACCACACCTGGTGTCATCTGCCACGTCAAGATCCATCTATGCCAAAGCCTCCGTTACACCTCGTGTCTGTCTGAACTCTTAACAGGTATTCCTGTACTAAAGACTTTACATAGACTGTTGTTTGGCCAGCTGCCACTCCGCTACTTCGGAGCTGCCTAGTGGGTTCACATACCCCAGGATCGTGACACCCCCCTATGTAAAGAATATAACTACAACTATACTGTCCCCTATGTACAAGAATATAACTACAATAATACGGCTCCCTATGTAAAGGAATATAAGCACTATAATACTGACCCTATGTACAAGAATATAACTACTATAATACTGACCCTATGTGCAAGAATATAACTACTATAATACTGCTCCTATATACAAGAATATAACTACAATAATACGGCCCCCTATGTAAAGGAATACAAGCACTATAATACTGACCCTATGTACAAGAATATAACTACTATAATACTGCTCCTATATACAAGAATATAACTGCTTTAATACTTCCTCCTGTATACAAGAATATAACTACTTTTATACTGCCTCCTATATACAAGAATATAACTACTATAATACTGTCCCATATGTTCAAGAGTATAACCACTATCTTCTTGTACAAGGGCCAGCGCGCGTACCATGAATATTGCTCCAAACCAATCGCAACACACCCTGGACTTTGAGGAAGTGGGCAGAGTTCCTTATAGTGCCTGAACAATGATGTTTCTAACCGTGTGTTAGTCTGCAAGGGTTCCATAGTCTGTTCCTGTATCCATTGTCCATGACTACTTCAGTATCTGTGTCCATGTCAAGTCCAGTGTCCGTGATGACTTCACTGTCCGTGTCCTGTATCCGTGACAAGTCCGATTATCCAGTGCAAGCCTGCTTCCGATAATCCGACACAAACCTGCTTCCGATAATCCGGCACAAGCCTGCTTCCAATAATCCGGCACAAGCCTGCTTCCGATAATCCGGCTCAAACCAGCTATCCAGGTACTCTCGTCCTAGTGACTGTTACTGATATTTATCTGGCCAGCTGCTACTCCGTTACGACAGAATGGTCCAGTGGGTCCACAATCCCCAAGGTCGTGACAGTTTGCTCAGGCCATGAATCCTGCTAGTCAACTCAAGACGGCAGTCCAAGCAATTCAAGCGGCGTACATGCGAGATCTCTGATTGCCATCCACCTGGACCTTGCTTATATTGCTTTCCTGACTATCTCTACCCTGACCTCCTGTCAGTTCTGGGGCCGGAATTTTTTGGACACTTCCACATCGTTAGATGGAGATGCAAGAACCGGTTGAGTCTTCCTCAAACAGTGCAAGATCCATTTCCAGCTGCATGCACATCTGTACCCTTCTGATCTGACCAAAGTTGCAATCATTGTCTCCCTAGTGTCTGGCAAAGCTCAGGTATGGGTGAATCCTATCTTTGAAGGTGAGGGGCCAGAGTGTTCCAATCTGCTGTTCGAAGAGACTTTTCGCACAGTGTTTGAAGAACTGGACCGTACGTCTTCTGCCGCCGCTGCACTTCTGACACTTCGCCAAGGAGAATCAATGGTAGGGGAGTATACTATACAGTTCTGCACTTTGGCAGCCAAGCTCTCATTGAACAACGATGCCTTGGTGGCAACCTTCTGGCAGGGATTAGCCAGTAAAGTAAAAGATGAACTGACGGGTTATGATCTCCCTTCTACCTTGGATGCCCTGATTCTTCTGGCTACATGTATCGACATGAGGTTCTGAGAGCGTGCCCAGGAAGTTCGAGAAATTAGGTCCTATAGACTGACAACTAATTTTCATAGAACCCTGACACCTTCTTCTGCTGTAGTACCTGAAGTATCTATTCGAGTGGACAGAGTCAGACTGCCTGACCAAGAGCGGCAGCGCAAACGTTCTGCTGGCCTATGTTTGTACTGTTGTATATATAAAAAAAGAAAAAGCTGAACCAAATAAAGCGCTGCTATCATTAAGGCAAATCCAGGAGAAGGAAGTGTATAGTATTAAATGATTTATTAAGCTACGTGTTTCAACGCTGCATCAGCGTCTTCCTCAGGCCATTAGACACACAGACATAAAGACATACCTTATATACTCACAAATCCTATACAAATGAGATAAAAAACAGAAAAAAAACGCCAGGAGCGACTAACTGCTATGACGTCAGAAGGTAGTGAATGTAAACAAACCTTAGGGTATGTGCACACGTCTGAAATTACGAAGCTGTTTTCAGGGGAAACCAGCTCCTGAATTTCAGACGTAAATGCATGTACTGGCGTTTTTCGCCGCGTCTTTTACGGACGTAATTTGGAGCTGTTGTTCATTGAAGTCAATGAAAAACTGCTCCAATTACGTCCCAAGAAGTGTCCTGCACTTCTTTGACAAGGCTGTTACTTTACGCGCCGTCTTTTGACAGCGACGCGTAAAATGACAGGTCGTCGGCACAGTACATCGTAAGACCCATTGAAAGTAATGGGCAGATGTTTGCCGACGTATTGGAGATGTTTTTCAGACGTAAATCGAGGCGTAAAACGCCTCCCATACGTCTGAAATTAGGTAGTGTGAACCCAGCCTTAATGTTGCTATATGCTTAACCCGTTAGTGACCGCCAATACGCCTTTTCACGGCGGCCACTAATGGGCTTTATTCTGATGCATATGCCTTTTCACGGCGCTTCATCAGAATAAATAAACAGAGCAGGGAGCCGTTAAATCTCCCTGGTCTCATCTACCTGAGGTAGCTGAGGGCATCCCTGCTCGAATGGGTGTGATCGATATCAGTATTGATCTCACCCGTTTAACCCCTCAGATGCACCTGAGCGCTCCCACCGACACCCGGCGATAAGATCGCCGAGTGTCTGTGTCACCGATGGCAGCCGGGGGCCTAATAAAGGCCCCAGGTCTGCTTGTAGTGAATGCCTTCTAGGTCATGCCAGAGGCATGGCCTAGCAGATGCCTGTCCCGCAAAAACAAAAGCCCTCGTACAACTGCATCGTCGGAAAAATAAAGTTATTACTCTTCAAATATGGAGACATGAGAACAAATAATTTTGAAAAAAAAGGGTTTTTACTGCGTAAAAGTAGTAAAACATACAAAATCGATACATATTTGATATTGTTGCAATCGTAACAACCCGTTAAATAACGATATTGTGTTATTTATACCACACGGTAAGCGGCATAGATTTAGGACGCAAAAAAGAGTGGCGAAATTTCAGGGTTTTTTTCTGATTCTCTCCCCAAAAAAGTTAATAAAAGTTAATGAATAAATTATACGTACCCCAAAATGGTGCTATTAAACACAACTTGTCCCGCAAAAAACAAAAACTTATACAGCTATGTTAACGCAAAAATAAAAACGTTATAGCTCTTTGAATGAGACGATGGAAAAACTTAAACAATGGCTTGGTCATTAAGGTCTAAAATAGGCTGGTCATTAAGGGGTTAAAATAAAAAGAACTCAAAATACAGATCAAATTATTTTTATTTTAACCTCTTAATTACAGGGCCTGAAAAGGTGTTAATGACCAGCTACATTTTTCCGTTTTTACCTCTGCATTTCAGCAGCCATAACAATTTTTATTTTTTCATTGGCGTGGCCGTATGAGGCCTTGTTTTATGCGGGAGAAATTTTATTTTTTTTCATAGTTTGGAGGTAGAAAAAAACATTTTTTTTACGGCGTGAATATAACAAAAAGCGTTCTTGGCATAGTTTTTCTTGTTTATTTTTATCCAGTTCATGATTCACACTAAATAACCCGTTAGATTAATTTTTAAGATTATTACTGTCGTTTATGTACCTAATATGTGTAGGTTTTTCGTTTTTATTTAGTGTAGGGGCAATAAAATATATTTTATGCAAAACTTTGGGACTTTTTATTTTATTTTATTTTTATTTTTTTTGTTTACTTCTTTTTTTTTAAATCCCATTAAGGGATAACTTTATTTATAACTTTATTTTTTACTTGTAATGTATTGGCATACTCCTGTATGCTAATGCATTACACTGTCACTATGCCCGAACAGCAGGCTTACTGAACAGACAGCCCTGGGGTCCTTTGTAGGTCCCCAGGGCTGACTGCGACGGATTCCCCGATGTTTGATCACGTCACTGGGTTTCCGTTGACAAGATCAAAGCGGGGAGTTCCCTTTGATCTTGTCACGGTCACGGACCGCGACAAGCAAAGGGTTAAACAGCTGGGGTCCGAATGTTTTTCGACCCCAGCTGTATTCAGCAGGCTCCTCTAGGATCAGGAGCTGTTAGTTACAGCTCCTGCTTAGAGGATAAGCGCTCACAGGAGCCTCTTCTACAGCGACGCCAAAAGACGTCGCTGTAGACTAAGGACATGCACCGCCTGCCGTCAAAATACAATGGGAGGTCATTAACCCCTTAATGACTGGTCCTGAAAAGACCTTAATGAATGCAAAATTTTTCTGTTTTCGCCTCTCTGCCTTTCAGCAGCCGTGCTGGGTTGCAAAACAAAAGGGAGTCTCCAAGGGCGCTGCTACACTTCGGTTAACGCATCAATACATGAGTTATGATAAGTCACGTACGAGTGGAAATAATAAAAAGGTTTATTATATAATAATGCTACGCGTTTCAATGCCGCATCGGCAACTTCATCAGGCCATAAAAAAACATACAAACTTCACTGTATAACCACACTGTACAACCAATACAACCATACTATTATGAAACAACCCGCCAATGTGACAGGGGTCAGAGTACTCCAATGACGTCATAGGTCAAGGTTTGAACTTAGAATATAAATGTTAGCAAAAACAATGAGTAGTTATACATATGAGGGGAAGAACAACAGTGACTTACAATGCTATAGAACAAAAGCATAAGATATTAGCAAGAAATTACATAATGATATGATAAACCTCACTTAAACACTAGCGCGGCGCACAAAACATCCAAAAGGATGCTAAATACTGAAACATTCGTTTGGATGCCAGAGTAAAATCCATTTAGATGTTAACCCCTTCCTGCTCCTGGACGTATTATTAGGTCATGGTAGCAGTATCGTTTGCGCTCCATGACTTAATAGTACGTCTCGGGAGTAACGGCCGTTTCGGCAGTCCTGCCGACACATACAGGAGCTGTGACAGCTGCGGTCTCGTACAGCGGTTGCCGCAGCTCCTACAGTGGGGACCGATCGCTGTATCCCCGCTGATTAACCCCTTAAAAGCCGCATTCAATAGAGATTGCGGCTTTTTAGGGGTTAAGCTGCCATCACCGGCCTGCTACACGATAGCGGCCGGCGATGGTCACTATGGCAACCGGACACCAAACAATGGCGTCCGGCTATGCCATAGACGGAAGCCTAGTGGGTCCTGACAAAGTAAGGACCCACTATGCTTGCTGTCAGTGAGTAGCTGACAGCTCTAATACACTGCAATTCGCATGTAGTGCAGTGTATTAGAATAGCGATCAGGGCCTCCTGCCCTCAAGTCCCCTAGTGGGACAAAGTAATAAAGTAAAAAAAAAAGTTAACAAAAGATGTGTCAAAATAAGAAAATAAAAGTTTTAAAAGTAAAAGTTAAAATCCCCCTTTTTCCCTCATCAGTCCTTTATTATTAATAAAAATAAATAAATAAACTATACATAATTGGTATCGCCGTGTCCGTAACGGCCTGAACTACAAAATTATTTTGTTATTTATCCCACACGGTGAACGCCGTAAAAGAAAATAATAATAAACCGTACCACAATCACAATTGTTTGGTCACTTCACCTCCCAAAAAATGGATTAAAAGAGATCAAAAAGTCGCATGTACCTAAAAATGGTAATGATTGAAACTACAGTTCGTTACACAAAAAAGTCCTCGCATGGCTTTACTGATGGAAAAATAAAAAAGTTCTGGCTCTTAGAATAAGGTAACACAAAAAGTGAATGATTTTTTACAAAACTTATTTTATTGTGAAAACGCCATAAGACATAAAAAAAACTATAAACATATGGTATTGCCGTAATCGTATCGCCCTGCAGAATAAAGTGAATATCATTTATAGCGCACGGTGAACGCTGTAAAAAAAATAGAATAAAAAAACAATAGTAGAATTGCTGTTTTTTAGTCACCACGCCACTTAAAAATAGAATAAAAACTGATCAAAAAGCCGCATGCACCCCAAGAAAAGTACAATGAATTCCTCAAGGGGTCTAGTTTCCAAAATGGGGTCACTATTTGGGGGTTTCCACTGTTTTGGCACCACAAGTCCTCTTCAAACCGGACATGGTGCCTAATAAAAAAGAGGCCTCGTAATCCACTAGGTGCTCCTTTGCTTCGGAGGCCGGTGCTTCAGTCCATTACCGCACTAGGGCCACACATGGGATATTTCTCAAAACTGCAGAATCTGGGCAATAAGTATTAAGTTGTATTTCTCTGGTAAAACCTTTTGTGTTATAGAAAAAAATGGTATAAAAAGGATTTTCTGACAAAAATAAATATGTAAATTTCACCTCTACTATGCTCTAAATTCCTGTGAAACACCTAAAGAGTTCATAAACTTTCTAAATGCTGTTGTGAATACTTTGAGGGGTCTAGTTTCTAAAATGGGGTGTTTGATGGGGGTGTCTAATATTTAGGCCCCTCAAAGCAACTTATGAACTGAACTGGAACCTAGAAAACGACCCCAGTTTTGACAGTTTGTATAAACGGAGACCCTTATTAGACCGTTTCAATGCCCGGTTTTCCCAAGCATACACCACCGAGACGTGTATGCCAAATGGTGGTCCTTTCCTTCTGAGCCCTCCCATGGGCCCAAACGGCAGTTTATCGCCACAAATGGGGTATTGCTGCACTCAGGAGAAATTGGGCAACAAAATGGGGTATTTTGTTCCCTGTGAAAATAAGAAATTTTTATCAAACATGACATCTGATTGGAAAAAATTTCATTTTTTTCAATTTCACAGCCCAATTCAAATACGTGCTGTGTAAAAGCTGTGGAGTCAAAATGGTAACAACAACCGTAAATGAATTCCTTGAGGGGTGTAGTTTCTGAAATGGGGTCACTTTTGGGGGATTCCTACTGTTTTGGCACCTCAACACCTCTTCAAACCTGGCATGCTGCATAAAATATATTCCAATGAAAAAGAGGTCTCAAAATGTACTAGGTCCTTCTTTGCTTCTGGGGCTTGTGTTTTAGTCCACGAGCGCACTAGAGACACATGTGGGACATTTCTAAAAACTGCAGAATCTGGACAATACATATTTAGTAGTGTTTCTCTGGTAAAACCTTCTGTGTTACAGAAAAAAATTGAATACAATTGAAATTCAGCAAGAAAAATTAAATTTGCAAATTTCACCTCTACTTTGCTTTAATTTCTGTGAAATGCCTGAAGGGTTCAAAAAACTTTCTAAATGCTGTTTTGAATACTTTGAGGGGTCTAGTTTTCAAAATGGGGTGTTTTATGGGGGTTTCTATTACATAGGCCCCTCAAAGCCACTTCGGAACTGAACAGGTACCTTAAAAAAAAAAGGCTTTTGAAATTTTCTTAAAAATATGAGAAATTGCTGTTTATGTTCTAAGCCTTGTAACGTCCAAGAAAAATAAAAGAATGTTCAAAAAACGATGCCAATCTAAAGTAGACATATGGGAAATGTGAACTAGTAACTATTTTGGGTGGTATAACCGTCTGTTTTACAAGCAGATGCATTTAAATTCTGAAAAAATGCTATTTTTTATAAATTTTCTCTAAATTTTGCAATTTTTCACCAATAAACACTGAATATATCGTCCAAATTTTACCACTAACATAAAGCCCAATGTGTCACGTGAAAACAGTCTCAGAATCGCTTGGATAGGTTTAAGCATTCCGACGTTATTACCACATAAAGTGAAATATGTCCGATTTGAAAAATGGGCTCTGAGCCTTAAGGCCAAAACAAGGCTGCATCCTTAAAGGGATCCTGTCATCAACATCTTACCTGTCAAACTCGCCTGACCCCTCAATGGCCGCAGCTGTCCAGAGTTCGTTCCTGTTCTCTTCTTTCCTGAAGTCCTCCTCTGTCAGTAAATGTAGTCGTTTAAACTTTTCCCGCCTTTTATGGTAATTAGTTTTCCCTCTGGGACTCAGCTTCTTAACCCCGCCCATGGCACCTGTCCGGCCCTGACTGGCTAAGGAGCTGTCAATCAAACAGAAGGAGGTGGAGTCCACTCTGAGATGCTGGAGGAATGAAAATCTGACTCTTTTCAGGTGAAGATTTGACTCTTTTCTGCTCATTTGCATACGGCGTGGGACCATTGAAAAACGGAATACTAAAGGTACAGAGCTTACTTAGAACATATTTATAGCTTAGATGACAATGATTTTTCACCCACTTTCACCAGGTATTGCTGGCTTTATAGCTAAAATGCTGGTGACAGGTTCCCTTTAAGGGGTTAAGGGACCCAAGCATCCATTTGGATGCCAAAGTAACATCCATTTCAATGCTAAGAGCAAAAGCGTCCATTTGGATGCATAAAAGACATCCGTTTACAAAAAGGCATCAGCTAGGTGTCCAGCCAAACATATTGGACATACTTTTGGAATAGCAAAGTACAACGGGTCATCAAATTCGATGTTAGTAAGATGGAGCAACAGCAGATAAAATTAGAGGAGAAAAGAACAGTATCAACACGTGTAGAGACTGGACAAAGAACATGACAAAATATAATAATACATTATTAAAATTATGTAAAACGGTCTGTGTATAAAAACATATGAACTATACAGGGTTATACATATATAAAAATTATTATAGTCCGATTTCATTTAAGAGAATATAATAATGCATAGAGGGTGGGATAATAGACTTATGTTAGTTCAAAGAGAACCGTAAAATCAGAAAGCTAGAATTATTAGCAAAACTAAAAAAAAAAGGGCTAACAGGGTGCCATAGATTACTTAAGGATGGTAAATGAATGGGTGGGCATGCCTGAAGAAGGGACCACTGTAAGTGGCAGGGGCATTCCAACATATAGATTACATAGGAGCTTCCACAGTTAAGGAAGCTCCTAATAGTAAAGGATTCCGTGGTTACTGTGGATGTATAGGTGGTGGCTTTGTGAGCCATATTAGTGCAACACATGCCACGCTGACAACCACATTTATAGGAACCAAGTGTCTTAGGGAGCAAGGTAGAGCAAGGAACCGTGGAGCTCCTTAACCCCTTAAGGACGCAGCCTAGTTTGGGCCTTAAAGGAACAGTGTCACCCAAAAAAAATGTTTAATATGTTAAATATGTTAGTGCTTTATTAAAAACGTTTGGATTAATTTGTGTGTTTGTGTGTTACTTTTTTTTATTTTTACACTTTTTCTTCCCTATGGGGGCTGCCATTTTTTTTTCCATTTCTGTATGTGTCGATTAACGACACATACAGACATGGAATACGGCAGCTCCCGTCCCATAGGGACTGCGAACGGGGCCCGTTCCATCCACTTTCGTGGATGCGCCACTCCCACACATTTCAATTTGAAATGCGCGCCGTCCGGCGCCATTTTCCTGTGGACCGGAAGTCGCGGCTGGACAGTAAGATTACTACTTCCGGTCGCGGCTTCCGGACTTGTGCACATGGAGCAGCGGCAGCAGACGGAGCGGATGGACCGGAGGGAGTGGCGGCGACTGGAGCAGGTAAGTTATTTCTATGTATGTTCGTGTTTCAGTGTGTTTACTACTGTATGTTAACCTTCTACACTGTGTGTTAGCTCAAAAAATGGCGACGCAGTGTAGGAGGTTAGACCGTTCAAGCCCCTCGTTTATCCCGGCACTAGCCAGGATAAAGGAGGGGGGATTCTGAGAGCTCACTAGAGCGAGGGATTTTTACCCAATTTTGCAGCATAAAGCAATGTGGTTGCTTTACCACATGCAATGCTGCAATTTTGGGAATGGCTCCATCTAGTGACCAGTGCTGGGAAATATTATAAATTGAATCCAATTTATAATATTTCCTGACTCGTGAAAAAAAAAAAAAAAAATTAGAACAATGTTTAATCACCTATACACTAACTGTTTAATTTAAAAAAAAAAAACATGTTTTGCTGGCAACACATTCCCTTTTAAGGCTCAGAGCCCATTTTTCAAATATGACATATTTCACTTTATGTGGTAATAACGTCGGAATGCTTAAACCTATCCAAGCGATTCAGAGATTGTTTTCTCGTGACACTTTGGGCTTCATGTTCGTGGTAAAATTTGGTCGATATATTCAGTCTTTATTTGTGAAAAATTGCAAAATTTAGAGAAAATTTACAAAAAATAGCATTTTTCAGAATTTAAATGCATCTGCTTGAAAAACAGACGGTTATACCACCCAAAATAGTTACTAGTTCACATTTCCCATATGTCTACTTTAGATTGGCATCGTTTTTTGAACATTATTTTATTTTTCTTGGACGTTACAAGGCTTCGAACATAAACAGCAATTTCTCATATTCTTAAGAAAATTTCAAAAGCCTTTTTTGAAGGTACCAGTTCAGTTCTGAAGTGGATTTGAGGGGCCTATGTATTAGAAACCCCCATAAAACACCCCATTTTAAAAACTAGACCCCTCAAAGTATTCAAAACAGCATATAGAAAGTTTTTTAACCCTTCAGGCATTTCACAGGAATTAAAGCAAAGTGGAAATGAAATTTGCAAATTTAATTTTTTCTGCTGAATTTTATTCAATTTTTTTCTGTAACAGAGACGGTTTTACCAGAGAAATACTACTAAATATGTATTGTCCAGATTCTGCAGTTTTTAGAAATGTCCCACATGTGGCTCTAGTGCGCTCGTGGACTAAAACACAAGCCCTAGAAGCAAAGAAGCACCTAGTGCATTTTGAGGCCTCTTTTTTATTAGAATATATTTTAGGCAGCATGCCAGGTTTGAAGAGGTGTTGAGGTATCAAAACAATGGAAACCCACCAGAAGTGACCCCATTTTGGAAATTACACCCCTCAAGGAATTAATTTATGGTTTTTGTTATTTTGATCGCACAGTTTTTTCACAGCACCTATTTGAATTGGGCTGTGAAATGAAAAAAATGATATTTTTTCCAATAAGATGTCATTTTTGATCAAAATTTCTTATTTTCACAGGGAACAACATACCCCATTTTGTTGCCCAATTTGTCCTTAGTGCGGCAATATCCCATTTGTGGTGATAAACTGCCGTTTGGGCCCATGGGAGGGCTCAGAAGGGAAGGACCACCATTTGGCCTACTGGAGCTTTTCTGGTGCTAAGTCATGTATGCAGAAGCCCCTGAGGTACCAGTACAGTTGAAACCCCCGAGAAGTGACCCCATTTTAAAAACTACACCCCTTAAGACATTCATCTAGAGGTGTAGTGAGCATTTTGACCCCACAGGTACTGTGTAAAAGATAATGCGCAGCAGATGGTGCAGTGTGAGATTTGCAATTTTATATATATATATATATGCCATTTCAGTGTCCAATATATTGTGCCCAGCATGCGCCACCGGAGATATACACCCCTTAAATTGTCATGTGGGTTCTCCTGGGTACGGCAATACCCTACATGTGGCTGTTATTAGCTGCCTGGGCATACGGCAGGGCTCAGAAGGGAAAGATGAGGGGGGCAAGCTGTGCGGAGTGCATCAGGGTAAATTAAAAATCAAGGGATGTATGATACATATTAAAACAATCTTTTATACAGAGCCCTGGTTTTTCGGGACACGTGTCACATTGGTATATTGTGTTCTTCCTTATCCCCCTCTTATAGCAGACTCTGCACCTCTTTTGACTCTTTCCCTTTCCACCGGTTTGGGGAACTTCTCCTGGAAAGTGTTGCCCTGGTACGATGCGTGTGGCCTCGCTTCCAGAAGTACTGGGTGCCCCCCCCCTTCCTGGTCCCTAAAGATTAGATCTTGAAATTCCAGGAAAGTTCCCCTCTGGCCTTCACATCGACGTAGCATGTACGCATTGTACAAAGCCATCTGTATGATGTGCCCGGCCAGCTTCTTATACCACACCGCATGGCGCTGTAGGGCTTCAGGACTTGATTTGACAAGTCCATCCCTCCCATGTACCTATTGTAGTCCAGGATGCAGTCTGGTTTGGGGGTGGCCTTTCCTTCATATATCCTAAATCTGTAGGTATTCCCGGATGCACTCTCGCACAGCTTATACATCTTCACGCCATACCTTGCCCTCTTACCCGGCAGGTACTGGCGGAATTGAACCCTCCCTTTAAAATGTACCAGGGACTCATCAATAGAAATACACGTCTCAGGGGTGAATGCTTGGGAAACCCGGGCACTGAGACGGTCTAATAGGGGTCTCCGTTTATACAAACGGTAAAAACTGGGGTAATCTCGGGGTGGGCACGACTCATTATCAGTATAATGTAAGAAGCGAAGTATTGCCTCATTTATTTATTTTTTTAGGTTCCAGTTCAGTTCTGAAGTTGCTTTGAGGGGCCCATATATTAGAAACACCTATCAAACACCCCATTTTAGAAACTAGACCCCTCAAAAGTATTCACAACAGCATTTAGAAAGTTTATGAACCCTTTAGGTGTTTCACAGAAATTTAGAGCAAAGTAGAGGTGAAATTTACTTCTTTTTTTTTGTCAGAAAATCCTCTTTATACCATTTTTTTTATAACACAAAAGGATTTATCAGAGAAACGCAACTTAATACGTATTGCCCAGTTTCTGCAGTTTAGAGAAATATCCCACATGTGGCCCTCGGGCGGTAATGGACTGAAGCACCGAAGCAAAGGAGTGCCTAGAGGATTATGAGGCCTCTTTTTTATTAGGCACC
This sequence comes from Rhinoderma darwinii, assembly GCF_050947455.1. Lineage (NCBI taxonomy): Eukaryota > Metazoa > Chordata > Amphibia > Anura > Rhinodermatidae > Rhinoderma > Rhinoderma darwinii. Next base: position 90,187,952 of record NC_134692.1, on the reverse strand, counting down.
ATGTCCAGTTTGAATAGGTCTTGTGGTGCCAAAACATTGGAAACCCCCCAAAAGTGACCCCAATTTGGAAACTAGACCCCTTGAGGAATCCATTGCAGTTTTCATGTCATGCATGCGGCTTTTTGATCAGTTTTTATTCTATTTTTAGGTGGCGTGGTGACTAAAAAACAGCAATTCTGCGATTGTTTTTTTATTCTATTTTTTTTACAGCGTTCTCTGTGCGCTATAAATGACATATTCACTTTATTCTGCGGGGCGATACGATTATGGCGATACCAGATGTTTATAGTTTTTTTTTATGTCTTATGGCGTTTGCACAATAAAATACATTTTGTAAACAATCATTCACTTTTTGTGTTACCTTATTCTAAGAGCCAGAACGTTTTTATTTTTCAATCAATAAACCCGTGCGAGGACTTATTTTTTGCGTAACGAACTGTAGTTTCGATCAGTACCATTTTTAGGTACATGCGACTTTTTTATCTCTTTTTATTCCATTTTTTGGGAGGTGAAGTGACCAAACAATTGTGATTGTGGTACGGTTTATTATTATTTTTTTTTACGGCGTTCACCGTGCGGGATAAATAACAAAAGAATTTTGTAGTTCAGGCCGTTATGGACGTGGCGATACCAATTATGTATAGTTTATTTGTTTGTTTATATATTTTTATTAATAATAAATGAGTGATAAGGTAAAAAGTGGGACTTTTACTTTTATTACTTTTAAAACTTTTATTTTCTTATTTTGACACATCTTTTTGTAACTTTTTTTTTTACTTTATTACTTTGTCCCACTAGGGGACTTGAGGGCAGGAGGCCCTGATCGCTATTCTAATACACTGCACTACATGCGTAGTGCAGTGTATTAGAACTGTCAGCTACTCACTGACAGCAAGCATAGTGGGTCCTGACGTTGTCAGGACCCACTAGGCTTCCGTCTATGGCATAGCCGGACGCCATTGTTTGGTGTCCGGTTGCCATAGTCACCATCGCCGGCCGCTATCGTGTAGCAGGCTGGCGATGGCGGATTAACCCCTAAGAAGCCGCGATCGCTATTGAACGCTGCTTCTGAGGGGTTAATCGGCGGGGGAGCTCCGCGATCGGTCCCGGCACATTGAGCAGTGATAGTCTGCTGTCGGAAACAGCAGCTATCACAGCTCATGAACGCGCGAATGGCGCCGTGTTTACTCCATGACCTACTATTAGGTCACTGAGCGCGAACGCTACAGTTAGCATGACCTAATAGTAGGTCATGGAGCGTTAAGGGGTTAATCTGCTCGTTGCTAAAATATTTTTGAGGGACTTGGAGCGTCTAAAAGTAACAATTGGTCTGTCTGGTAACTCTGCTTTTAAATAGGGATCACTCTTCAGGATATGCCAGTGCTTATCCAAGATCTCCCTGATGGTTTTTTTTCCACTATTAAATGAGGTAATGAAATTATTACTAAAATTACGGCTCTCTTTTTTGCCTACTTTTTGCTCAATGCAAGATTCTTGAGGTAATTGGGCAGCCTTAGGGGGGATTCACACGAGCGTGTATTCGGTCCGTGCGGGCCGCGTGGTTTTCACGCGGCACGCATGGACCAATACAAGTCTATGGGGCAGTACAGACAGTCCGTGCTTTTTGCGCAGCGTTTGTCTGCTGCGCAAAAAGCGCGACAGGTTCAATAACTCTGCGTATTTCGCGCATCACGCACCCATTGAAGTCAATGGGTGCGTGAAAATCACGCGCACCACACGGAAGCACTTCCGTGGGACGAGCGTGATTCGCGCAACAGCAGTGAAAAGGATGAATGAAAACCGAAAAGCACCACGTGCTTTTCTGTTTCCGAACATCCAAACGGAGTGTCTTTGCGATGAGCGAAGCCGGACAAGCGTACCGAACTTCACCGGGTTCGGCCAAACTCGTTTTGGCCGATCCCGGCAAAAAAATTATCGGTACGCGACGTCAGGAGATAGTCACTGTCCATGGTGCTGAAAGAGTTAAACTGTTTCAGCACCATGGACAGTGACTTGCGATCCCAAAATACATTAACCTGTAAAAAAACCCGAAGTTCTAACTTACCGATTACTCCTGTCTCCTTCCTGCAGTCCGACCTCCCGGGATGACACTTCAGTTCAAGTGACAGCTCCAGCCAATCACAGGCCAAGCACAGGCTGCAGCCAATCACAGGCTGCAGCGGTCACTTGGACTGCTGCGTCATCCAGGGAGGTGGGGCCCGATGTCAAGAGAGGCGCGTCACCAAGGACGCGTCACCAAGGCAACGGCCGGGAAGTTCTCGGTAAGTAGGAACTTTATCTTTTTTTTTTACAGGTTTTTCGCTGTTGTTTTCGGCATTCACTGTCGAGGGTGCTGAAAGATTTAGCTCTTTCAGCACCTTGGACAGTGACGGGCGTTGACAAGCCTCATCTCTATGATGCCGGCTGCGCGAAAATCACGCAGCCGCGCATCAGACACGCATGACACACGCAGCTGTCAAATGGTTTTTGCGCTCGCAAAACGCTGCGTTGTTTGCGCGCGCAAAAACGCAACGTTCGTGTGAATCTGCCCTTAGAGCGTGCTCCTTTAATGAGATTCAAAGGGAAGTTTTTTTCTTTAAATCTTTTTTCTTATAGATTACATTCCTCAAAGAAGTCCATATTAGTCGTGCAGTTTTTCCTAACCCTTCTGAACTGTCCGAAGGGGACATTTTTTATCCATGGGGGATAGTGGGCACTATTAAAATTAATATAACTGTTGACATCCACAGATTTAAAATGTATCTTTGTTATAAACTTATTGGTAGTGATGTCAAAAGTGATGATCAGGTCTAAAAAGTCAATGGACGTAGTGGAGAAGGTGTGGGTAAAAGATAATCCTAAAATATTCTGATTTAAAAATTCAATAAAAGATGCAGCCTCTGCCTCATTACCCATCCAAATAAAGAGGAGGTCGTCAATATAACGCTTGTAAAATAAAATATTATTTCTAAAAGGGTGATATAAAGATTGGCATAAGAGGGCGCAAACCTCGAGCCCATAGCGCATCTTTTGATTTGGTTAAAATATTTGTCGTCGAAGCTAAAAGAATTATGATTAAGAATAAAATCAACCAATTTTGTTAAAAATTTAATTTGACTATGAGACATGCGAGTTTTAGTAGATAGTGCAGACCCAATAACCTCGAGACCTTTAGAATGAGGGATATTGCTATACAGTGCCGTTACATCTGCAGTTAAAAAGTTCATGGGGGTACATCGAGTTGGTGATATTAATTGCATGAAGCTCCCTTATCACTTGTGTCGAATCTTTTAGGTATGAGGGTAGGCCAACCACTAAAGGTTGAAGGTGAAGATCAATAAAGTGCGAGAGATTGCTGGTCAAGGACCCAATTCCAGAGATTATTGGGCGTCCAGGTTGATTTGTAATAGATTTATGCACCTTGGGAAGGTGATACATGAACGGCATATTTGGAAAAGGTACATTAAGGAAGCCCTTTTCTTTTTTGGTGATCAAACCCTCTTGAAATTCTGTATCAATGAGATTGACATATTTAAATGTATGTGTAGGTAGAGGATTCACTGCCAGTTTAACATAAAAGTTGCTGTCATCTAGGATCCTATATGTCTCTCCCAGATATTTGTCCCTATCCATGATTACAATTCCTCCGCCTTTGTCGGCAGAACGTATCACGATGGTATCATTCTTTGTTAATAGTTTAAGGGAGTTTCTCTCCTGATAGGTAAGGTTGTCAGGTTTATTAATGGGTTTGTCCAAAGATCTAAATTCATTCCCTACTAGGGTGGAGAAAGTTTCCAAAAAGGAACCCTGGTGATGCAAAGGGTAAAAACACGATTTGGGCTTTAAATCCGTGGTAATTAATGAGGAAGGTGTATTCTGTGCAATAGGTTCTGGAATAAGGGCTGATGTTGGGAGTGTTGGGACCATTTTGGAGAGAGAAAAATGCCTGGTTAGGGTTAACTTACGGACAAACCTATTTAGGTCCATAAAAAGGTCAAAAGTATTGGGTGGCGTAACAGGAGAAAAAGAGAGACCCTTGCTGAGCAAACTAATCTCGTGTATTAAACTTGTGTGAGGATAAGTTAAACAGTTTGATCTTTAATGGTTGGTCCGATAATACTTCTTTAGATTTGTTGAGAGAGGTCGTTTTGTTACGTTTGTGACCTCCTCTTCTTCCTCTATATCTAGCTTTCTTTTGGTCGATATTTTTTGGACCAATGGGAAGAAGTAAGTAATGGTTTGTACTTTGGGGCTTACGAGATATGTTATAAGGTGATCGTCGCTGTTGATGGTTGGCGTGACAGGTGGCATTGTCAGTTGAGAGGGAAGTCCTAAAAAAGAAGTAGTTGCATCCATAAATGATGTAGGAGCTAAAAGAGGGGGATCAGATGTGACACATGATGCATCATTGGGTGGTGATGTAGGGTGAACCCCATCTATGTTAGTAGGGAGAAAATGTTCAAAAAGTTTAGCTGAGGTGTTATGGATCGATAATTTTAATAAGGAAGGAGATAAATCGTGTTCTGATAACGCAATGGAATCATTGAAAGGTGGTGATATTGAAATAGGAATAGAAGGATTTTCCAAGGATGATTGAAATTGCAGGAGGCGAGCTTCTAATTCAGAGGATCTAAAGGCATTAACCGGTACTTTAGAAAGATAGTTGATGGAGGGTATAGAATCAGCATTTCTAGAGATAGTGGAAGACATAGGATTAGTGATAACAGTAGTGGGAGTTGGCACTGGATCAGTAATGCGTACTATTGCTGGTGATTTAGTGAAGCGAATAGAGTCCATTTTCGGCTGATGGAAATTTTTATTTCATGCAGTGAAGATCAAAAAATACATTAATCCTAGTTCAAGATAAATTGCAATCAGTGACTGATGTTTTAATCAGGGTGCAATATATGCTAGGCACCACACATATATTATGCATGCAGAAAAAATTAACATGCACAGACAAAAATAGAACAAGAAAAGGGTATGCTACATCCGTAAGTAAGCCATAATATGGAAGTCTGACATACCCATAGTAAAGAGACAGGACAATCACAGCTGGGATCCAACCCAACGCGCGTTTCGGCGCTAATGCCTTCGTCTGGGGGTGGTGTTAGGTTGGAGTCATAAACCCTTTATATGGGAGCGAACCAATGGGCTAAGTTTAATGCACCTGATGTGCGTACTGAGTGATAAGGCTATGTACCCTGTATAATTACAGGTCGCTGTTTCCTGGAGGCTAGAGAGGCCGCGCCCACGTTGGCGCCAGCAGCGACAAGCTGGAGTCTGAAACACGTGACCGCGTCAGAAAGACCCGGTCACGTGGATCAGACAACAGGCACGTCACCAGTGACGAGGACGGGGGCCGGACACCAGCCACCAATGAAAGAGCGACACAGGGAGAAGAGATTGTACTTGATAGAGAAGATGGCATATTTAGTAAAGTATGATAGGTAGAGGTTAACATAAGTCCTGAAGATACACAAATGCCATAGTGGATGGATGGTAGGTATGGTACACCTGTGGTCATAAATACATGTATACAATGTGAGTTTATGTTATTATACATTTTATTTATGAAGTGAGAGAAGGTGGAGTGTGAAAAAATCGCTGTGTGCAATAGTATGTGAAAAATGGTGACATGCAAATAAGTGCATGTATAGCTAAGAATTTGGTAGTGAGAATGCAATGAAACCAGACCCGTGTGTATGGTTATCAAAAATGCCTGCAATCTGAAAATTGCAAACAGATGAAGAATGGTGTGAGTGATGAAGAAGTATAAAGCATGGTGAAAAAAAAAAAATATATATATATATGTATGGAATAATAATGGTAATTAACCAATGAGGGTACAGAACTACAAGGTGCAAGATATGAATGTTGCGTGAAGAAACTGTTGGCCTATGGATTCTTTTATTATTGTATGACTTATGTATGTTAATAAAGAATTTTTGTATTTTTCCATTATCCTTTGGTTTCCCAGCATCTTTTTCTTCTTTTGGTCGTATATATTCAGTCGTGATGCTGTTTGGGTATAACACCCTTGAATCAACCCATCAAATCTGATATGCATTTCATTTACTTTAATATTGGGGCATATTGATTCATGTTGCTTTCTCGGTTTTGTTATTGACAATGTAACAGAGGTTGTCACATAAAACAAGTTAAATCCTATTCATTTAGAAGTACAGGACTGACTTCATATTATACAGTATATCTATGTACACACAATACACACATACACTACTATGTACTGTGGTTTAGAAAACTAGTGACTTGTTTTGTTTTTCTAGTAAACCAACACTTGGGTTTTTCAAGAGAGATGTTTTGTCTATAATGATGGAACTTGAGACTGGAATAAACAAAAAGGTTTGTTATAGTTATTTTACAGATTAGTGTTACAAAACGATTCTGCATTATTTCTATTTACTCTATATTGCTAGACCGCACTGTATACATATTTTTAATACATTTAGCTGTAAGCAATGGGCCTCATATTGAGGGCTAAATGTAGATGCCCAATTGAATGATTTATTTGATGTTTTGTCCATGTTTAATTCTGAAGCTATTAAGATTTTTTTTATATCTGAGATGTTCTCATCCCCATTCCAACCCTAACCCCAATGAAGTTGACTTGAAGCTCAGACCTATTAAAATATGTTTTATTAACCCCTTAATGACCGCCGATACGTCTTTTTACGGCGGTCATTAGTGGGCTTTATTCAAGAGCGCCGCCAAACTACGTCGCTGCTGTAGAATAAAGTAAACAGAGCAGGGAGCCGTGAAATCTCCCTGCTCTCAGCTGCCAGAAGCAGCTGAGGGCTGGGGGCGTCCCTGCTCTGCCGGGTGAGATCGATATTAGTATCGATCTCACCTGTTTAACCCTTCAGATGCGGTGCACAATAGCGAGCACCGCATCTGAGTGGTTTTGGAGAGAGGGAGGGAGCTCCCTCTCATCTCACTGACACCCGGCGATAAAATCGCCGAGTGTCTGTGTCTTCTATGGCAGCCGGGGGTCTAATAAAGACCCCCAGGTCTGCCTGGAGCGAATGCCTGCTAGATCATGCCGCAGGCATGACCTAGCAGATGCCTGTCCGTTTTAAACGGACAGGCAGTAATACACTGCAATACAAAAGTATTGCAGTGTATTATAATAGCGATCGGAGGATAGTGAAGTCCCCTAGTGGGACTAGTAAAAAAGTAAAAAAAGTTGAATAAAGTTAATAAAAAAAAAAAGTGAAAAAAAAAAAATGAAAACCCCAGCTTTTCCCCTTACAAAATGCTTTACTATTAAAAAAAACTACAATAAAGCAAAAAAGTTACACATATTTGGTATCGCCGCGTCCGTAACGACCCCGACTATAAAGCTGTTACGTTATTTAACCCGCACGGTGAACGCCATAAAAAATAAAATAAAAAACAATGGAAAAAATGTGATAGAAAGTGATCAAAAAGTCGCATCTACTCTCAAATGGTACCAATAAAAACTGCAAGTCGTCCCGCAAAAAACAAGACCTTATACAGCTATGCCGACGCAAAAATAAAAAAGTTACAGCTCTTCGAATGTGACAATGGAAAAATCAAAAAAATGGCTTGGACATTAGGGCCCAGAATGCCAGCAGGGGGAAGGGGTTAAAGTATAGTTTTTTTTATAACTATACAAGGACCCTTGAATTAACATGTAATGTGTGAAATTTGGTCAGTCTGCCTTTGTTTTTGTTTTTTTATTTTAACCCCTTAAAGACAGCCTCTTTTGCCCTTCAGGACGCAGCCGATTTTTTCAAATCTGACGTGTTACTTTATGTGGTAATAACTTGGGAATTCTTTCACCTAGCCAAGCGATTCTGAGATTTTTTTTCTCGTTAAATAATGTACTTGATGTTAGTGAAAAAATGTGCTCAATAAATGCAGTATTTATTTGTGAAAATCACCAGATATTTAGAGAAAATATGAAAAAATTTGCATTTTTCTTAATTTAAATGTATACCACAGAAGGTTTTAGCCAAGAATTGCAACTCATTATTTATTACCCTGATTCTGCCGTTTTTAGAAATATCTAACATGTGGCCCTAGTGTTCTCTTGAACTGAAAGAAATCCTCAGAAGCAAGGGAGCATTTTAGAGGATTTTGGGGCCTCCCTTTTTTAGAATATATTTTAGGCACCATGTCAGGTTTGAAGAGGTCTTGTGGTGCCAAAACAGTGGAAACCCCCAAAAGTGACTCCATTTTGGAAACTACACCCCTCAGGGAATTTATCGAGGGATATAGTTAGCATTTTAACCCCACAGGTTTTTTGCTAAAAATAAAAATAAAATCTGAAAAAGCTAGGAATAAAGATGTTAAAGAACCCAAAGCAATTTGTAAAGCAATTTCTCCCGATTAAGGAAATACCCCATATGTGGTCATAAACTGCTGTTTGGAGCCCACGGCTCAGAAGGGAAACCGCGTCATTTGGATTTTGGAGAACAGATTTTGCTGGAAATTATTTTCGGGGGCCATGTCGTGTTTGCAACATCCTGGAGGGACCAAAACAGTGGAAACCCCCCAAAAGTTACCCCATTTTGGAAACTACACCCCTCTAGGAATTTTCCTAGGGATATAGTTATCATTTTGACCCTAGAGGTTGTTTGCCAAATTTAGTGGAATTAGACCGTGAATATGAAAATCTAATTTTTTTTCTGAAAAAACAGACATTTTCAATTTTTACAAGGAATAAAGGAGAAAAAGAACCCAAAAATTAGTAAAGCAACTTCTTCCGATTACGGGAATACCTCATAAGGGGTAATAAACTGATGTTTGGACACACGGCAGAGCTTAGAAGGGAAGGAGCAACATTTGGATTTTGGAGCACGGATTTTGCTGGAATAGTTTTCAGGTGTCATGTTAATTTGTTGAGCCACTAAAGTACAAGTACAATTGAAACCTCAAAAATTTATTCAATTTTGGAAACTATACCCCTCAAGCAATTTATCGAAGGGTATAGTGATCGTTTTGATTCTACAGGTGTTACGTAGAAATTATTAACACTGGGCCGTGAAAATTAAAAATTGCATTTTTTTTTATACTTTAACGCAGCTTTTACCCCAAATTTTTCATTTTCACAAGGGGTAATAGGAGAAAAAGCACCCCAAAATGTGTTAAGCAATTTCTCCTGAACACAAAAATACCCCCTATGTGGTTGTAAACTGCTGTGTGGGCACACGGCGTGGCTCAGAAGGAAAGTAGTGCCATTTGGCTTTTGGAGAACAGATTTTGCTGGAATGGTTTTCGGGTGTCCTGTCACGTTTACAGAGCCACTGAGGTGCCAGTACAGTGGAAACCACAAAAAAAAAGTTACACAATTTTGGAAACGACACCCCTCAGGGAAATTAATTTTTGGGTGTGGCAAGTAGTTTGATCCCACATTTAGTGGAATTAATGCATAACCGGTGCACAAATGTGTCATTTATAGGACATTTTGTTTTGTATTCAGCACATGAAACGTAGAAAATTTACTCCAATTTTTATTGCGCTGTTTCTCTTGTGTTCAAAAATACCCCCACTTAGGCCGTAATCTGCTTTTTGGCAGCACAGGGGGACTCTGTAATAGTAATACCCTCTGGATTTCAGGACATAGATTGAATGGCTAATAGGCCCCACTCCACACTTCCAGAGGATTTGAGTTAGCAGAACAATGTAACAACCCTAGAAGTCACTCCATTTTGAAAACTACACCCTGAAAGTATTCATTTAGGGGTATGGTGATTATGTTGACCATGTCGGTTTTTTTTTAGCTAAAATTATGGGAGAGCATAAAACTGAAGGAGCGCCTTGTGGCTTTTACATTACACAATGACCTGCTATCACCAGGTCTCCGTTTTTGGTAGACTAAACATTTTTGGAAGGCCTTTTTGATTCCTCCGTATTATGCCAAAGGCGACTGTAATTTTCTCAAATAAACAGTGGGACGCTAGTATAGAAATTGTCTACATAAAGCTTATAACCGTCATCTAGCAGGGGGTACAAAAGGTCCCACACAATTTTGACGCTTGTATTGAGGACAGGGGGACACTGTTGGGCAGATTTGGGAGTCTTTTACCTCATAAATTCAAAATCTGTGAGTGTACCCACTTTCACTCTCTCACAGAGCTTATACATTTTTATTCCGTACTATGCCCTTTTACTTGGCAAATATTGCCTAAATCGTAGCCTTCCTTTTGAAGAGCACAAGTTACTCATCTATGGCAATATTTTTATTTGGGGTGTATGCCTCAGAAATTTTTTCAATAAGAAGTGTAATAAGCGGCCTAATTTTAAATAACCTGTCCTGGTTGGGGTCACCAGGCAGAGGGCACTGGCTGTTGTCAGTGTAAAGGAGGAATCTTAAGCCTTTAATGACCAGCCTATTTAAAACCTTAAAGGGGTTGTCCCAAGTTGACTCAAATTTATTTTTTTTACACATTCTAAGCAGGAAATTAATTTTAAAACATTTGGTGTTAAAAAAATTTAAAAATTCATTTCCTAAGTACCTTTTTTTTACCCTTGATAACTCAGCAAGTGCTGGTTATCTTTTCTAAAAAGGGGCGTGAGCGGCTTGATGTCAATCAAGCCGCTCCGCTCTGCAGTGTGCGCGCTCCCGATGCTGCTAGATACTGTAGTTCTAGCAACATCGGGAGAATGTTCGTCTCAAGCGGGCATGGTAAGCCCGATTGAGACGAACTTACCGTGAATGTCATCAACCCTACAATACAACACTACACTACATTCACCCCGTTTCAGCGAACAACTTCTCCCCCCCCCCCCCCAACCCTGTCACTACATGTAATGTTTGTAGCCGCCGTACCGGTGCTGCATCAGCACCCGGCGAACAACTAAAAATATATTTAAAAAATAAACTCACCTAAGAAGTTCTAACGGCGCTCTGAACGGTCCCGTCACTTGCCATCTTCCTTCTTCTTGGCGCCGCTCGCATTCATAGTAACAATGCGTTGTGGCGCAGATGACGTAATCATATCAGGCCCACATGATTACGTCATCTGCGCCCACCGCTCTGTTATTGTGAATGGGAGAAGAAAAGTGACGGGACCGTTCAGCTCTTCGTGGGAACGTCTTAGGTGAGTTTATTTTTGTATGTATGTTGTCATGTATGTATGTGTATATGTGCATGTATGTATGTTTGCATGTATGTATGTATGTTTTTTTGTATGTATGTTGTCATGTTTGTATGTGTATATGTGCATGTATGTATGTTTGCATGTATGTATGATTGCATGTATGTATGTTTGTTTGTATGTATGTTTGCTTGTATGTATGTTTTCATGTATGTATGTTGTCATGTTTGTATGTGTATATGTGCATGTATGTTTGCATGCATGTATGTTTGCTTGTATATTTGTATGTGTATATGTGCATGTATGTGCATGTATGTATGTATGTTTGCATGTATGTATGTATGTTTGCATGTATGCATGTTTTCTTGTATGTATGTTGTCATGTTTGTATGTGTATATGTGCATGTATGTTTGCATGTATTTATGTTTGCATGTATGTATGTTTGCTTGTATGTATGTTTGCTTGTATGTATGTTTGTATGTATGTTTTCTTGTATGTATGTTGTCATGTTTGTATGTGTATATGTGCATGTATGTGTATGTTTGCATGTATGTATGTTTGCTTGTATGTATGTTTGCTTGTATGTATGTTTGCTTGTATGTATGTATGTTTGCATGTATGTATGTTTGTATGTATGTTTGCATGTATGTATGTTTGCTTGTATGCATGTTTTCTTGTATGTATGTTGTCATGTTTGTATGTGTATATGTGCATGTATGTGTATATGTGCATGTATGTTTGCATGTATGTATGTTTGCATGTATGTATGTATGTTTGCATGTATGTATGTATGTTTGCTTGTATGTATGTTTGCTTTCATGTATGTATGTTTGCTTGTATGTATGTTTGCTTGCATGTTTGCTTGCATGTTTGCTTGCATGTTTGCTTGTATGTTTGCTTGTATGTATGTTTGTATGTATGTTTTATTGTATGTATGTTGTCATGTTTGTATGTGTATATGTGCATGTATGTGTATGTTTGCTTGTATGTATGTTTGCTTGTATGTATGTTTGCATGTATGTATGTTTGCATGTATGTATGTTTGCATGTATGTATGCTTGTATGTATGTTTTCATGTATGTATGTATGTTTGCATGTATGTATGTTTGCATGTATGTATGTTTGCATGTATGTATGTTTGCATGTATGTATGTTTGCATGTATGTATGTTTGCATGTATGTATGTTTGCATGTATGTATGTTTGCTTGCATGTATGTATGTTTGCTTTCATTTATGTATGTTTGCTTGCTTGTATGTTTGCTTGCATGTATGTTTGCTTGCATGTATGTTTGCTTGCATGTATGTTTGCATGTATGTATGTATGTTTGTTTGTATAAATGTCTGTATGGCCATGTATGATACTGTCTGCTGGCGCCCTGTATCTAAGTCAACTTTGCCGCAGGCCTCTATACATGGTATAACAGTCAGTATCACACATGAAAGTGAAAATAAGCCTACAACATGTTTTATTTCATTTTTTTTTTTAAATATTTTTTATTTTTTACAGGTTTGGTGTTTGGACTACGTCGGTTTCGAGGACTACTTAGATGACGCTTTTTTTTTCATCAATAAAATGGTTAATGGGGGTTGTGTTGGGGGTGCTTTATTTCAATAAAATATTTTATCTATATCTTCGTGTTTTATTTTCAAGTTTTATTACTATCACTTTAGTAATGGCCGCTGTCTGAGTGACAAGGTCCATTACTAAGGGGAGGCTTAGTGTTAGCCGGTACAGAGGCTAACACTAAACACCATTATTACCCCGGTACCCACCACCACCAGGGGTGCCAGGAAGAGCTGGGTACGATCCAGTACCCGACCATCTATTGTGATGGTCGGGCTCTGGGGCGTCCGCAGGCTGGTATTATGAGGCTGGGAAGGGCCAAAAACAGTGGACCTTCCCACCCTTGTAATGCTAGGCTGCTGCTGCTGCTGTGGTGTTGTATCTGGCTGGTTATAAAAAATGGGGACCCCACGTCATTTTTTTTTATTATTTATTATTTTTATTAAAAAGACATGGGGTTCCACCCAATTTATCATAACCAGCCACAAACAACACAGTGTTATTAGCCTGGGAATGTACTAAACCAGTGGCCCCTCCCACCCGTGTAATGCCAGGCTGCTGTGGCCTTGTATATGGCTGGTTATTAAAAATGTGGGGGACCCAACGTCTATTGTTAAATTTAAAAAAAAAAACGACGTGGGGATCCCCCACATTTTTATAACCAGCCCGATAAAACAGCAGCAGCAGCCTAGCATTACAAGGGTGGGAAGGTCCACTGTTTTGGCCCTTCCCAGCCTCATAATACCAGCCTACGGCCGCCTCAGTACCCGACCATCACAACAGATGGTCGGGTACTGGATCGTACCAAGCTCTTCCCGGCACCCCTGGTGGTGGTGGGTACCGGGGTAATAATGGGTGGTTAGTGCTAGCCTCTGCACCGGCTAACACTAAGTACCGCCTTTATAATGGACGCTGTCAATCAGCCAACTACCATTATCTAGGCACTAATAAAGTTTGAAAAAAAACACAAAGACAATTTTTTTTTATTGAAATAAGAAATCCTCAACAAAACCCTCGTTAACCATTTTATTAAAATTTTCAAAAAATGTAGCTCTACGCAGTAGTCCAACGAATCGAAGACGTAGTCCAATTGGTACATCAAAATCTGCAACAACATTAAAAAAAAGTTATCAATGTGAACAATACCGATACTTATACTCTCCTACACACACACACACACACACACACACAAACAACCACACACAAACATATACACATACACACACACACACACATATACACAAACACACCCATATATACACAAACACACACATATACACACACACACATATACACAAACACAAACGTATACACACAAACATATACACATGCACAAACACACCCATAGATATACAAACACACACACATAAACTCCAAAAAACACACACCTATACACAAACACATGTACACAAACACACCCATATATACACAAACACACATATACACAAACACACAAATATACATATACAAAAATAGAGAAACATATACACACATGCACAAACACACCCATATATACACACATAAACACAAACACACACACATATACACAAACACATGTACACAAACACACCCAAATATACACAAACAAACATATACACAAACACACCCATATATACACAAACACACACCCATATATACACAAACACACACACATATATTCACAAACACACAATGACACAAAAACACACACAAACCTATACACATATGCACAAACACACCCATATATACACAAACACACACACAAACTCCAAAAAACACACATATACACACAAACCTATACACAAACACATGTACACAAACACACCCATATATACACAAATATACATATACAAAAATACACACACATATGCACAAACACACCCATATATACACACACACATATACACACACACATATACACACAAACATATACAGAAACACATGTACACAAACACCCATATATACATAAACACACCCATATATACACAAACACACACATATATACACAAACACACATGTATACAAAAACACACACAAACCTATACACATATGCACAAACACACCCATATATACACAAACACACACACATAAACTCCAAAAAACACACATATACACACAAACCTATACACAAACACACACACACACACATATACACACATGTACACAAACACACCCAAATATACACATACACACACACACAAACATATACAGAAACACACCCATATATACACAAACACACAAACATATACACATATACACA